>NC_063198.1:35599364-35730257 GCF_017589495.1 Alosa alosa
CTACAGCAAGGGTTAGGGCTACAGGTTGCGGTAGCTCGGTGGAAGTTCGGAAGCGCTTTGATGGAAGTAAACTAAAACCTATGGACCTATTGGACGACTGGAAGTAAACTAAAACCTGGAAGTGAAGACGACTGGAAGTGAACGTGGATTTTCGGAACGGACGTGTGGATTATAAAGGTACTGTGCTAATGGATTAGTGCGTGTTAGACTACACTTTTTGCCTGGCTAATCGAGCCTATACCTCTCAAAACCTCCTCCAAAAACTTCGGTTTCAACTAGGCCTACATCGTTTTCATCTCTTCCTTGCTGCTCTCCTCCCGGTACACACACACGCTCATAGAGGCTACACACACTCGCCCACACACACACACACACACTTAGGAAGACTTGCTGCCAGGCCCTCCTAGGCCGCTCGTTTTCAAGTAGCCTTGGTGGATAACTGTGTGTGTGTGTGTGCGGGGGTTACAAGTAACCTTGGTGGATAACTGTGTGTGTGTGTGTGTGTGTGTGTGTGTGTGCAGGGGTGAAGTGATGAATGGGGGCTTTGGCCTTCTGCTGGACGGCTCTGAGGAGGCTGGACGCCGAGCTCGCCTCATGTTAAACTGGGACGTCTCTAATGGGGTGAGTCAAGGCCATGCATACATTAACCGCTAACTCTAACCTTATACATTAACCCTATACATTAACCCCTAACTCTAAACCTATACATTAACCCTATACATTAACCCCTAACTCTAACCTTATACATTAACCTTATACATTAACCCCTAACTCTAAACCTATACATTAACCCTAACTCTAAACCTATACACTAACCCTATACATTAACCCCTAACTCTAACCTTATACATTAACCCCTAACTCTAACCCTATACATTAACCCTAAATCTAACCCTATACATTAACCCCTAAATCTAACCCTATACATTAACCCTAACTTGGCCCTAACTCTAGCTGCAACTCTAACTCTAGCTCGCCTCATGTTGAACTGGGATATGTTAATGGGACTTATACCATGGTCTAGGTTGAAAAGGGTGTCGTTTAAAAAGTGATATACTACACCTATAAAATTATTATGTTAGTCCACTCAGCTGTGACTTCAACATTCCACAGTGTTGCGATTAACAGCTGAAAAAACGATTTTAGCTCTAAAACTCATTTAGTATTAATAATTGATTTCATATTTATTTATTTCGTAAGTGACCATGGTATAAACGGGATAATGCCCTTTGATGCGTCCATTATCAGAAATAAATGGACTCCGCTTTGCGTCGGACAGTTCGCACATTTATTTCTGAAAATGGACACCTCGTCGGGCATTATCCCTTACGTGTATAAGAGACTCTGTAATTGAATGGGACGTGTTTGTGATTGGCAGGTCGCGAGGCGCTGCTGGTCCGGTAACTCTAATGCCTATGACACCATCCAGCGCACCATGGAAGACCAGGTGCAGCTGCAGGTCACCATGCCCTTCCCTGTGCAGGATGACACTCTCCTGGACCGCGCTCTGCAGGGATAGGGATGGGTTTAGTGGTCCTGATAGGTTGTGTTAGTGGTCTTGTGGGTTGGGTTAGTGGTCCTGATGGGTTGGGTTAGTGGTCCTGCTGGGTTGGGTTAGTGGTCTTGATAGGTTAGGTTAGTGGTCTTGTGGGTTGGGTTAGTGGTCCTGATGGGTTGGGTTAGTAGTCTTGTGGGTCGGGGTTAGACGTAGAGTTAGCCAATGCATCAACCCAATTTCTACTCGTGAGCTCTTTAATTTCTGCCATCAGCTTTCTTTTTGATTAAAGCGATGGTTTGGAGTAATTTCACTCTAGGGTCCTTTGCACCATGACCCCGAGCCAAACACCCTCCCAGAACCTGTTTTCCCTTGAACCCTGGTCGAGTAGCGCCGTCAGAAACTAATGACTTTCTACAGGCATAATGGAACCAACTTAGTATCTCGTAAATTACCCCACTAATAATGCCCTGAGTGGTACGAAACTTCTACAGTAGTACAATTATGTTCTTTACTCATAAAACGAGGCATTGCAAAGTTTGTAAGTACACCAGGAGTTTATTTAAATAACACCTGCCTGAAAGTCTGGGGAAACGTAGAACTAGTCAAGAGGAAACTTGATCGCGATCAGAAATGTCAAAACACCACCAATCATATCAGTCACTTCCCCCAATACATTTGAGACCAGACACACAAATGCACAGTTGAGACTAAGCGTGTTTTCCCCAGCTGCCGGCGTCCGTTTTACATTATAATCCTATGGAGTAGACCGTATTTTCAAAAACTGGGAAACAAACGTTTCGGGCTTAGCCCTTTATCAATGTCTCCATTAGCCCGAAACCTTTGTTTCCCAGTTTTTTTGTCTGTAGACTTGTTGTAAAAACCTCGGCTCTCAATACAAATTTGTATTAGTATCAAGCCCTTGAGTGTGCTTTTTTCTACCCTACACATAAAACAAAGCACCGTCACCGTTTTTTTTAGTGTAATATAAGAATGTTACTTTAGCTAAGGTAGTATTATATAAGGTTATTATTTTAATAAAGGTAGTGTTAACATAAGGTTGCTAAAAATACCTTCTTGTTATCAGCAGCAACATTGCCTAAACCTGGGCTGCTCAATTTGGGGCCCGCCTTCCATTTTGTTTTGGCCGCCTTGTTCATGTTAATACTGCCTTCATGCCGGCTGTACATTTGGAGGACCGAACTGGGGTTGGGATAGTGGGAGATCAACAGGCCCGTGAGTAGTGGGGTTGGGATAGTGGGAGATCAACAGGCCCGTGAGTAGGGGGGTTGGGGGGTTTATGAGTAGAGTAGAGTAGGGGGGTGGGGGTTTATGAGTGAGTAGAGTTGGGGGGTTTATGAGTGAGTAGCCGGGGTCACCTGACACCTGGCATCCTGACAAAATGATGATACATTTCAAATTCCAATCAACTCTGTTGACATGGCAATAAAAGTATTGAACTGTAACTTGAACTTGAATTCAATGTAAAGTGACATAACATTTATTTTTATTTCAGATTTATTAGATTCATTTTTGGCTCTTTAAGGGAAGAATTTGGGCTTATACCATTTGTTTCCGTACCTTGTCTCATAATGCAGCAAGTGGAACAATCTTTCACTTTGTGATACAAGCATCAAATTTGGAACACATTTTCTTCTTGACCTACTTTTTACAAAAAGCCCGATAGGCACGCAAAAAAAAACAAAAACAAGATGGCTGCCTTACATAGCTCCATTTTTTGACATGGATTGTGATTGGATAATCCAATGTTGATGGTTGATAGGTATTTGAATATATAAAAAAACAGTTTTGTATTGAAAAAGTTAGAATTGTGTTCAATTATGAAGACAGAGTTAGAAGATAGAAGTCAGTTAATTGAAAAAATAGTTTTTCGGTACTGACTTGGACACTTGTAATATCTGTCTGGGTGATATTACAATCCTCCAACATTCATAACTGTTGTCACCTTAAGAATACGCTCATTGGACTTGATGCAACGCTGCGCAGATCTTTTTTTTAAGTATATTGTTTTGGACTTTTTATGCCTTTTAATGACAGGACAGTGGAGAATGACAGGAAGTGAGAGAGAGTCGAGGTGTGAGATCCGGAAAGGACCACGGGGCGGGAATCGAACCCGGGTCGCCAGCGTATGGTGCAGGAGCCCCAGCCAGTTGCGCCACAGCTGGGGCCTACGCTGCGCAGATCTTACTTCATGTGATGCATTCTGGGTTAAACGTAATGCATGCTGATTAGAAATGGTGTCCAACTTCCTCTGGCGGGACAGGAAGTAACTATGATGTCACCATGACACAGGGCCTTAAGATCTCATGGGAGCAAGGCGCCTGAACTCAGCTTGTGCTCACCACGAACTGCATGAGCTAAAACCTGTCCACATGACATCAATTCAAACAGCTGATTGGAAAGAATCTCCTGTGACGAATTTGACAAGTTTCTCATGTTGCTTCTTTATGTTGGAATGTGCAACAATGAACAAAAATGGTAAATGATACTTTCTTATATGTGATTTCTGCAAGTGGTACTGAAAACTTATTGATATTCAGTTATTTTATGCTGTTGGGTATAGATAACACACATGTAGGGAAAACAGTTAACCCTTTCGTGCCCGTGCCGAACATTCCATTTTTGGTGCTGGATGACCTCCTTACACAAAAAACCTTATTTCTTGAGTATAATACATACCATCAATGGGATATACATACCATTGTAATCAGAAGGGTCAGTTCTATCAAATGATGTAAAATACATATGGTAATGTTGATATAGTAATGAACAGTCTTTGAAAATCCTCTCCAAATGTATACCGAAATTGCTTAAAATTGAATTTCATTCGCATAAAATGAATTTTCATCATATATCTATACGAGATAGAGAAAAATATAGAGTGTATGACATGTTCAGCAAGTTGTGGGCTATTTAACAAAAAGACTGAATTGGAATATCATTAACCTTTCAAAAGTTATGATAAATTAAGTGATAAGTGTGAAAAAAATGCAGGAAACAGGATTTAGAATGTTGACAGAATTCACATTCTCTTTCTCACCAAAACATAAAAGTATGCATAAAAACTAATAATGAAGTCAGACACAATGGTTTAGATTTATTTGGTCCATAAGAATAAACCATTTATTTGTATATAAGCAAATGCTACAGTCAACAATAATGATATATAAAAGAAAAACATGTACCTTACCAGTAATACAGGAAGTAAGTATACTGTATATTTATTGAAGATCAATTCTGAATAGAGACATAGAATACATTTGATTCAACAGATACAACTTCCTTATATAAATTAGTGTAATATGAAAATGATATACATCTATCAAATGTATTATTTATGAAAAGCTAGGAATACAATCAACTTCAACATCACTCAAAAATCAATGTGTCTAAACATTTGAAAGTGGATTACATAGAACAAGCCTGTTGAGAATAAACATATACACACAAACTCACACACACACACACACAGAGGAGGATAGGGAAAGGTGGGGTGGGGAACCTGAAGGCTAAACACAGAAGACCTATGACTCATAACGAAACGCATCCCCTTCTGTAGAATGCCAAATCTGACAGCAATTTTGTTTACCAAAAAAGCAGTCACCTACCGCTAAACTCCAGGCCATACAAGCTACTTTAGTGTTATTATGTATTGTTTTATAACAAAGCCAACAATTTTTTCTTTGGCTCCTGCTGTACAGGAATATGTACTTGATGAAAAGACGACAGAGTAGTAGTTGGAGCAGCTGAAGGCGAGGCTGAAATTTTGACGGAAATGCCTGCCAGCTGTTGTGATAGATTTTTGCCAAAGTCTTTCTGGCTGTAGCTACCAAACCTAGGTTCAACACCAGATTCTGCATTGCCAAACTTGAAATAATAAGAAACTACTGAAACAGCAATGTCAATGGAGAAAAAGTGTACACAATATGTATTTCTCATTTGGTCAACGCTCCCTGATCCCTTCAGAGACCCAGTAGCAATGGATATTAGGGAGGGAAGTGAAGTCCCATGTCAATGATCAATCCCAGAAAACTGTGAAACTCTTCTGGGGTCTCTTCGTCCCATGCCCCTGCACTGTGTGTTTTGCACACGACGCCTACTAAGCACAACCTCCCACCCGTTCGGTTGGTAAAACCACATATGCCTGGGACAACAACATAAAAATCAACATAACAAGTCTATTTCACAGTGTTTTAGTGGCAGTCTACACCACCCTATGCACGCCACCTAAATCTATACCTTCTTCCTCCATCCTCACATGGTCTTCAACATAGTGAGCGCAAGCTCATCAGCAGTCAGCTACCTCTTCAGGCCTGCAAGGAGGTCTGTGTAGGTCTTGTCATCCTCCATCTGAAACAACAGTAAAATCATACAAATGTAATACATTTATTAATTTAAAAAATAAAATCACAAAACTACAGATGTGTGCATGTGTGCAAATACATACACAAGAAGAGGTAGCCTAAACTATTGAAGCATTTTGAGTAACTCAAAAATATTTAGAAGTATGAAGTCATTTTATTACACATGGGTTTAGCTACCCTAAATCTGATTGCCTGGTTGGCATTAAGATAAAGACAGATTACATTTCACCTAGTAACTAACTGCTTAAATGCAATAATGACATTTCTGACATAATATGTGATTTCACATCATGTTTTCTATAAAACTACATATTGAGAAGAGTAGAATATCAAGTCATGCCATCTTAGAAAATGTTGAGACAAGCACGTCTGATGTTTGTCATTTAGAAGTTAACAAGCTAAAACAGTTCACTACAAACTGCCTAGCGAGGTAACAACCCGAGGAGAGGGAATAAGTTAATTAGCACTACATTTCTGACAGAATCCGTGATTTCACATATTGTTTTCTACAACTACATATTGAGAGGAGTAAAAATATCGCTCAACTTATTTCATGTAAGAGAACGCATAACTTAGAAACGCTACCCATTGATTTATTCAGCTTTGGTATGCTATACTGACTTGCCAATATAATGCTTACCTAACAAGCAAATTGGTACTAGAAAACAAACTTACTTACAGGTTATATACTAACAGGTTTTTAAATGAAATTGTCAAATGAAAATAACTGATATCAAAAGCAAACGAGAATACTGCAAGCAGTTCAGAGTAATGCAGCTAGCTAAAGTTACATGACGATGCACTTAGCCCCGCTATGCCATAATGTTGACGCTGATGAGAAAGCATATTACTGTCAAATAACATGATTTTATGACTACAAATTAAGATTAACCATAACTAGAAACGATGTAAAATATATATTACCTCAGTTTATCCAGCTGTGTGGTTTCCAGTCGAGGTTAAACTCCAACGAAGTGCAGGTGGCATCTGGCGGTCCATGTTAAAATGTACGACTGAAGTGAAAAGTTTTTTTAACGACTCATCTTCAAGTATCCAAAACATTTCAAGGCCATAAACCCCTTTAACCAATCATATCAAATTGAAGCTTATGTTGTCAGCATTACGGGGAAGATTTCAGAAATAAAATCAGTCATTGGACAGCTGAGATATTAGATGATTGGTCATCGTTAAAATGTTAACGAAATTAGAACGGTCGGGCTTGTAAGGGTTAATACTGAATTTATGTGCTACAATGCAGACCTGTTAAATGTATGACGACAATGGTTTATTAAAACAACAGTAATAATTTATTTTGTCAGTCGTCATGTTCATTTTAATGAATAAGGGAATTTAAACTGCAAACAAAATTCTGTGTTATTTCTCGCAATGTCTTCCATGAATTACGTCAGGTAGACTGTTGACGGTGTGTCCGGGACAGTTTGCCGTCTTCTCTAGCTTCTCTCGGCACACACCGGGAGTTCGCGCTGACGTATGAAGTCCTCTCGGCACACACCGGGAGTTCGCGCTGACGTATGAAGTCAGGCGTAGTCAGCCAGCGTTGACGAGTGAGGTCAGGTGTAGTCAGCCACAGTTGAACTAATAGTTATGAGAATTTTCATTCTGATCTAAGAAAAGCAACAAAGCGACTGAGGAAAACTGTATTGTAAATTGTAGGTTCCACCATAGTGTATGTGGGAGTTTGATTGCGAGAGACTGGACAAGATTCACATTTACCCGTTTACAGTTTGTACTGTAATTTGTTGACAGACCATGTCATTGCGATACAGAAAGGAAAAGACAGCACTGCATAGCACAAAGAAAAAAAAAGGAAAAAACAAAAGTAGAAATGTGAACATAGTAACATAGCACAATCTCCTGTAGGCTACATAGTAACATAGCACAATCTCCTGTAGGTTACATGCAGTGCTGTAGGAATTACGGTGCAGTCTTCCTCCTAATGGAAATGTATAGAATATGTACATATGCTGGACATAATATTATGGCAACTTGTTCAACCATTTTGCGTAAAGACATATGCTATGAACTAATGCCTAAATGTTGTGGGAGGTGAGACTATTCAACAGAGACCTGTTATAATACATTTTGATCAACATGACATAAGCAATTGATAATGAAGGAAACAACAGAGAATTGTACATAATCATTTGCATGGATGCACCAAAGCATTAGCAACTTGAGAAACGAGAAATAAGAAACTGTTTTTTTGATGTGCACAAGTGACACAATGTTGCGAAGATGCTTTGAGAATTTCAATTCTGATCTGAGAAATGTACCAAAGTGACTGAGAAAATATTTCTCAGTCACTATTATAAGAATATTTTTTTATTTTTTAGCATCCTCTCCAGCTGTATCGCTGTGTGGGGCGGAAGCTGCACTGAATACAACAGGAAAGCCCTGCAGCGCATAGTGAACACAGCTGGAAGGATTATTGGTGCTTCACTCCCCTCCCTGAAAGACATTTACACCACCCACATCACCCGCAAGGCGACCACAATTGTGAGTGATGCAAGTCACCCCGCTCACAATTTGTTTGATCTACTGCCCTCTGGGAAAAGGTACAGAAGCCTGCGCTCCCGCACCACCAGACTCACCAACAGCTTCATACACCAGGCTGTTAGGATGCTAAACTCTTGTAAGGAGTCCTAATGTTTCTATACTGATCAAACTCCTGATCATGTGAACTGTTGATTAATTACCCTACCACATGATGGTATGACCTCATGGTGGGCCCATGACAAACTAACTAGGAAGCAGGAAATGCAATAAATGTGTACATTGTCATGTCTTGATTAATGCACTCTCACTACAACAATGGTCTCAAGTCTCATCAAAGTACTTCTCATGTGACCCAAAATCAGCTGACCATTTCAATGTAACCACAAACTAGGTAAACTATTTAAGTGAGGTTCACAGAGCATTCTAGGAGCCATTCTGTAGTCAGAATCTCCCACACCACTCTGGTGCATCATCCTCTGAGCTGGTATGTTCATTCTCTGATTGCTTCATATGGTTTCCTAAATGTTCCTTTAACCTGTTTTCGTAACTTTCACATTATTCATTTAGATGTACCTTCTATAATGTATTGGATGAATAGCTTGTATCTGACAAATAAATTGTTATGTTCTGACCCGCATAGCCTTTCTATTGTATTTATAGTCCAGAGTAGCAGTTTAGGTAACGTTACTAGCATAATGAACGATTGAGATTAGTTATCACCGCCGTAGAAACTAAATCACCTGGGAGCTGGCATGTTATTATGAAATGACCAAGCATTACACAGCGGTGGGCAGTTTGTCAGCGATGGTCCTAGATTGGTCACGAAAACCTAGCACAGCCTGACCCCCTGTAGCATAGGAATTTGCTTGACTGTCTAACACGCTGGTGAGTATTGCAGTCCGGATCAGCATGTAACCTCTGACCACTTCCAGACCAATACGTGTTATGTTTAGGAACCGCTCGAATTAATCGGCAGATAGAGGAGACCTATAGTATATATTCCTAAGCTTGAGCGCGTGTCATAAGAAAACGAGTTAGGCATTCTCATTAACAATATGCATTGTGGGCGTACCAACTCACTAAGGATAACAATGTTACAATGAACTGAAACTTTTCTAATAATGAGCGGAGTCAGATTTATTAGGTTTAACAGGGGTTTATAATCAATTGATATATTTCCTACAGCGCGCGGACAGCTTCACGATTTCCTTCGACCACTCCCAGTTCCCTCATTGGTCCTGACGAGTGACGTCTTACACTCTCTCCCCCCTCCACCCTCAGCTACATAACATCCTGGACTGTGGACCCACAATGGCTACCTTGCACTACTCCACTTGTACACTTTGTAACTTGTTGTTGTCCTGTTGTCCTGAAAACACAACACTTCTGCTGCTCTTACATAACTTGCACCACTATGCCACTTGCTTACTTAGGTCAAACAGAACTACCTCAGCCATTTATTGGCCTGACTTTGCACTATTATATTGACTGTATATGCACAATTGCACAATTTCAACCCAATTTTGCTGCTCTTATTTCTTCATTATTTGTGCCTTCGTATTTACTTTTTATTGTTTACTTGAATGTTATGTTTGTCTGTGGACTTAATTGGTAAACTATGTCTTGTCTTCCCCGTGAGATAGTGAGAAACGTAATTTCGATCTCTTTGTATGTCTTGGCATGTGAAGAAATTGACAATAAAGCAGACTTTGACTTTGACTTTTTTATGTAAAGCACTTTGGTGAAATGCTGTTGCTTTTTAAATGTGCTAAAAATAAAGTTGACTTGAATGTGCGCTGTCCGTCCGTGTTCAAACGAGTACTTGGCTTCTGAGTTCGTTCTTGACGACGGTTGTTAGAGCTCCACTCTAGAATCTTTGGTTGTTAGGGACCTGAAATCGGTCAACTGGAATCCAAGCGCAACGCGCCACTTCGGAACCATGGTTACGAGTGTAAACAGGAGGAGCGCTTCAAAGGCTTGTTTCCATGGTCGAGGGGTTACGGTAGAGTGCGTGTGTATGTAAAAGTCATGTCTTAAATCAGTGTTTGTATCTCAATCTGAGACGATGTTCAGTTGCATTCAATTTCTCCGTCTGCTGGCTAGATCTATGCTACAAATCACTCTGCTCGACTGAAAAAGTTGTTGAGTAATGCCACCCGTAAGTATGGAAGACTTGGAGATAGAGGAGCTGCTCAAGAGATACAAGAAAAGAGACTTGGTACAGACGTACTTTTTTAAAATGGCATGTCGTGTATTTGGGCCACCAAAATCTCGAGATCGGATTATAATCGCGCCCCCAATGCATGTCGTCAACAAAGTTCAGAGAGACCCGATGGGAGGGCTACAGCGCCACACGCCAACTTCACAGAAAACCAGAGACACAGCGGTGATGTCAGTGGACTCGCCGGTGCAGCAGTTTACCAGTTTTCCAGCTGAAAATACAATAGCGAACCAGGAATGGGTTGGAGAACGGAGAGCATTTCGTAAAATTTTGAACGGAATCGGAAACCTGAGCCAGTGGATTAACAACAAGCCCACCGTGACCGAGCTGGAGCTGAAGGTGGCGGAGAGGGAGCGGAGTGTCCATAAAGGATGTCCTCCGGTCGGCTCTGAGTCCCAGCTGTTACCCGCCGCGAAGGTAGGCTGAGAATAGTGCAGATATCTTTGGAGAGAAATGCTAGTCTATCGCACTGAAACATGTCTCTTCACCCAGCGTTTGGAACCAATAATCTGTGAAACTCCGACGCTTCACGTGGGCGCACGAGATCCGGAGGAGGTGCGGAAGCACCTGCGCGGGCGCGAGACCCTTATCTTAGAGGTGTGCAACCAGCTGGACACGAGGGGCACCGGGAAAATAACCCGGCGTGATCTGCGTGCTGTCTTTGAAAAAGTAATTAACTGCAAGTAAACTACTTTGAAAAAGTAAATAACTAATAACTAATATCAATAATAGTTTTAATAATATAGCTGAATACTGCTTCTATTGCCAATGATGATTATGATAATGACTATGGCTGTGTGTGTGTGTGTGTGTGTGTGTGCGTGTGTGTGCGTGTGTGTGTGTGAGTGTGTGTGTGTGCGCGAGTAGACGGGTATGAAGGTCTCAGAGGAGAGGCTGGAGGCGTTGATGGGGTGGCTGAGTGCTGATGGCGTGTGTGTGACGGTGGCGGAGCTGGCTGCAGGTATCCAGGACTGGACAGAGGAGGGCAGCCACGCACTGGCTCCTCTACACACACTGGCTCCTCTACACACACTGCTGCAGGAGCAACAGGAACGCCACAGGATTAGGATTTACCACCAGCAGCGCAGGAAGGTTGGATACACACTCACACACACACACACACTCACACTCACACACCCACTCACACACTCACACACAAACTCTCACTCACACTCACACACACTCTCACTCACACTCACTCTCTCTCACACACACTCTCACACACACATACACACTCTCACATGTGTGCAGGGAGGGATGCTGGATGAGGAGGTCCTGGCGATCCTGCGGACCCTGCGGTCATGTGATCGGGTGCAGGATGCCCACTCTGCCCCCTCCTCTCTGGCTGGCCCCATGGGCCACATGGTGGACCGCTACCGGCGCCAGGGCCTGGGAGAGTACCTGGACACCCTGGAGCTGAGCCAGAGGCAGGACACACACATCAGCCAGCGCAGCATGCAGAGAGGTACACACACACACACACACACACACACATACACACACACATACACACACATCAGCCAGCGCAGCATGCAGAGAGGTACACACACACACACACACACATCACACACACACACACACACACACACACACATACACACACACATACACACACATCAGCCAGCGCAGCATGCAGAGAGGTACACACACACACACACACACACACCACACACACACACACGCACACACATACACACACACACACACACACACACACACACACTCACACATGCACGCGCACACGCACGCACACACACACACACACACACACACATTTACGAAGACTATACTCTGCTAGTCACACACATGTTTTAGTAAAGCAAGATTTAGTGAAATCCCTGTGTTGCATAGTCTCGCATGCAAGTAGCAGTGCTGGTCAAAATACCAATGTTTCATGTTTCACTGCTTGCTCTTAACACTTTGCATGCTGCGCTGTTTTTTGGATATAGTGTTAATTTTGTCACCTATTTTCAATAGTTTACATTCATTTTTAGTCTTGTGACGAAATGTCTTTTTAGTCTTTGTCATATTTAGTTATTCAAATATAATTTTTGTTGGTCAAGTTTTAGTCGACTAAAAGTGTCGACATTTTAGTCTAGTTTTAGTCAAAAGAAAACTAAAGGTATCTCAAGTTAGTCTTTAGTTTGAATAACAAATTATTTCTGATTACCATTTCAGTCAAATAGTGTTTTACACATCTCAATTTTCCAACAATATTGTGTGTCCACAGGGCTACTCGTCTGTTATAATTACTCATTCTGATTTTTTGTCAGTCAGTATGTTTACATGCACAGGTAACTCGAGCTACAATTATAGCTCGGCTGGGATTTGACCATAGACAGTAAAAATTTGACTGGACCACTGTCATGATCAAAGTGTGGTCTGGGGACCACTGGTGGTCCGCAAGCTATCCCAAGAGGTCCGTGAGCAGACGTGGTAAAATATAATATAGATGAGTTGTTTGCAATATTGAACCAACTTGTATGTAAATCCAAACAGTTCTGCAACACTGTCTATGTAAGATATGCCAGTTTAAATCATATTAATTCTCTGACACAATAAGCAAAGTGCAAAGACAATAAGCAACGTGGTTCAATGAGTAGGCCTAATGTGTAGGCTAATATACTATTACTATACTATACTATAAAGTCTTTTTTTAGCTAGGTGGTCCGTGCATTTCTTTTTTATTGGTTAAGTGGTCCTTCGTCTAAAAAAGGTTTGAGAAACACTGTCGTAGACCCAAGTATTAATGTTTTACTCCGCCACGCTAAATGGCGATATGCGCCAAAACGCAACACATTCCCCAAACCCCCCCCATCTTAGCTAACTTGCTAGCGAACTTTCCATATTAGCTTTCTTGCTAGCAAACTTTGCATCATCAGTGTAATTAGTTAAATGGTTGACATTACTTGCTGAACATTTTTGTATGGACTTCTGGGTATGTAGCATTGTGGCATAAAGCTTAGGTCAGGGGTCTCAAACTCAAATGAGCTGGGGGCCACTTCTGCCAACGTCATCTGATTGGAGGGCCGGCTATTTCTGAAAATGCAATGATTTTTTTTTTTTTTCAAATACCACACAAAACTGCAAACAGAAAGTGTTTTTATCTCTTTTTAGACACCTGTGCTAGCAACCTTTGCTTATAAATAAAATAATGATAAAATAAATATTATTACAAATTATAAAAACAAACAAAACGCATTAAAACAGGTATGTGTGTGTTTCACACCAAATAAAAATATTTTCCTCTCATAACTTATTTAAACCTGCATGGCAAACTAGGCGCCAGGGTTAAAACAACACCATTGGATTTTGACATCAAAATGTCAAAAGGTTTGAAAGTGGTCAGAGATAAAGTCCTACTGTAAATATAAAAATCTTTGAATATAAACAAAAGTTCATGAAGGGGGTAAATTTACCCATCTAATTTGCCACTGCAGCAAGCACCTCAAAGTATGCACCTTTCAGTAAATACTGGATGTTGAACATATTTGAGCAGGTTTCGATGAATAACATAGCCTACCAAGACTTCATCACACATGAAAGTTTTTTCAACATTTGGTGTCGGCCGATTTCTGCTTCAATTTGTGGAAAATTATGGCCTGCATCGCTTATTAGATAGATAGATAGATAGATAGATAGATAGATAGATAGATAGATACTTTATTGATCCCCAAGGGGAAATTCAAGGTCTCAGTAGCATACAGACATCACACACACATTCACTAACCGCAGAAAAAATAAGTACAGTAGAAGATAAAGAATATACTATATATACTATACTATATACTATATACTATACTATATACTAAATCTAATATACTAAAATACAAATTATACTAAATAACACTTAATCTAAATCAATTCTAAAAACAGTATCCACATAGTGGGTGAATAATCAAGAGGCGCTTGCAATGACTGAGGCAGGGACTGAGCCTGTGATTCTCTGTGCAAAGTAAGGTAAGGTAAGGTGCTCTGTGTGAGTGAGTGTCATGGTGATGGTGCAAATCACCATGACATTCACTCACACAGAGCGCCTTACCTTACAGTGGGTCCCAGTTAAGTTTGGACGGGTTCCTTCATGAATCACGCACCCCATTTTCTCAGCAGAAATGGCACAAACTGCAGTTGACACAAACAACCACTTGTTTGTGTCACTTGGGAGTTCTGCCACTACTATTTTTGATGCGACTTGACTTACTGCTTCCATGACGCAGTTTCCAAGTCAGTCCAAGTCAGTAGAACAATCAGAGAAAGTTGAGTCATTACCAAACATATATGATAAGACAATAGTGTGAGTTTATATATCTTATACCCTATTTGTCATGGTTACTTATAGATTTGACAGTGTAAGCGCATGAGACTTTAAGCTTACACTTGACAAAACATTCTAATATGAAAATGTAGATGCAATTGTTGTAAAATGGTGCAGCTCCTTTAAGAAAGCACTGTGCGCAGGGATGGAGAGAGAGAAAGCGAGAGGGGATATGTGTGTTAGAACTTAGATGCGTGTGGAAAAAGTAGACGTGCTATTGAGAATGGAGCGAGTCATATTCAAAATAATGCAAAAAATAAATCCGCAGATAAAACCAATGATCCTCATTCATTGCAACCGCAGCATGCCTGCTTGCCGACATTCAAACGAAAAAGATATCAAAGCACCTTTTGCGTTTGAATGTAGCACAAAAAAATGTTTAAACAGCTGGACAAATTATTTAGCTAATTGATTATAGCCTGTACACCAGCAATTGTTGAACATTTACCTGTACAAGTACATTGACAGAAGCCCAGCCTAACAAGCATGTTGCATGTTGTAGGCCTACTGTAGAAATTTCACTTAAATTGCAACCGCAACATGCCTGCTTGCCGACGTTCAAACGACAACTAAAAAGATATCAAAGCAACAAGAGGGTTGGGTCTGAATGACACCGAGTTCAGACTCATATTGCTCCTCATAACCATCTATAAAAAAAAGTGTTTTTTTCTTTTCCACACACACATCCGAATCCCAGGACATAACGCACTGGACCTTAGGCTATAATGGGCTCGAGATATAATTCCAAAGGGGACAGAAAGGGGCCTACTGCACTTAAAACTTAAAAAGATTGAACGAAGCTTCTCGAACTTTGAAATTGCGATCAGTGACTGGCATCGGGTGAACGAAGCTTTTCGAAGTTGAACAGGCTATTAAAAACTATTTGCGCACCTCCATGTCACAGGAGAGACTGGGCTCTCCCTTCTATGAATTGAAAAAGACGTTAGGCTACCTGCAAACTGGCCTATGATTTCATTGCTGAGTTTGCGGCAAAGCAAGAAAATGTTTTTTTTCCTGAGTCAGGATATGGCGAGTCAGTGTTAGCCTACAGTCCAGTTTCCATAGACAAATACCGTTCAGCACAATGATTCATGCCCAATTAATTCCCCCTGTTAAAGTGTTCGTTACATTATATGTTACATTATTTGGTTTCGTGATGTAGCCTATGATAAACACCATATGGCCAAATATGTGACTCAGCTAATGGTATAGGCTATACAATTTCCCCTACAATTTCCCCCAACGACAAGCTGGTGTAGCTTATTAGACTAGGCTACTATTAAAATGCACCTACTGTAGCCTTGGCTATGTGTAAAGTAAGCTATAGCATGATTTCATTCACGTAAGTGAAAAGGGCCTTGCATCTGTCAAGTTTGCACAGGGCCTCACACCCCCTTGCGACGGCCCTGCAGCTCCTCCTAAGACAGAGAGGGAAAAGTTAAAATACGCAATAAACCCAGGAAAAGTTGACAGGTTTGTTTCGGCCCCGGTGATTATTTGTGAAATTGTGCAAACGACAGCCTTTTCAAGGCATTTCAAGGAAGGAGTCGTAGCATGCAAGCTCCCAAATTGATCCAGTAGCCTACAGAAGGCATCAATAAATTGACTGGGGAGGGTCATGCGTTTTTTCTCAATCACTTTGGAGGGTCATAGAAAAAAATTTTGCTGGCGAGGGAGGGTCACGTCTTTTTTGACTAATGCACCCAAAACTCCTCCGGTAGCCCTTTACGTAAATAACGAACAGTCCCTAATTGATTATAGCCTGTAGGCCTACAACCAGCTACCCTAACCAGCTACCAGCATAAGCTGGTTTCTAGCTGTTTTTTTCAACAGGGATCAAAAGATGCAATTAATCAGAAATAAATAATGTAATCTGCATCACTTTATTTAACAAACTGCAAGCAACAAGAGGGTTGAGTTCGCTGTGAGGCCAAACCCAAGAGCAAAGCCTATCTGTTAAGGCAGTCGATAGGCTATATGGTAACGAGCTGTGTGCGCCTGGAAAGACGATAGAAGATGCTTTCGGAATAGCACAGCGAAGACGGCTCTGGTCATCCCATACCCTCCCCCCACTTCCTGTAGCCTACCATTATGACTTGTTGCTGTTTTGGGACATTAAGGTTTTACCCTTCTTTCACAAGCAGTGGGGGAGCGCGGGGCACAAAGGAACACTTTTTGGGCTTTGGCTAAATATTTCTAAAATCATTTAAGTTTCACTAGTCACATGTTTTAACAAGCAACACTTGTTATTGAACTAATAACAGACGTGTGTCGAAAATTGACTTTATTTTCCATATGGAGAAATAACATATGCAGAGTCTAACCAAGGTCAATCTTGCCAAAAAAGCCCTCAAACCTGAAAACAAAAGGCAAAAGTGTAAAACATCACAAAACTAACTAAACTAACACGCACATATTTTTGTATTGCAATCATTGTAGCCTACAGTTGTAACAGCGCGTAACAGTCGTTTTACTCCCTGTATGCGCTCATTATAAAGAACGTTTAACGTGTCCCAAAAACAGCTATCAATTAATCACCAAACGTCTTATAAACAAGTCTTGCCAGGAGCAACACCTTGCAAAAATTGATAACAATAGGCCTAGGCCTTTATAGGGCTCTGCTCCAGCCTAGATTCAAACTCAGAACTGCCTGAAAGTTGCAGACCTGTTCTGGAAATACATGCATTAACCCACTCGACCGTCAGACAATGCTATCTGCTTCGAGTAGGCCTATTGGGTAAGGACTGTAGCCTACACTGGTTGCTGTGGCACAGTCTTGAGTGACCGAATTCGTTTTCCTTTGGAGATGCTGTAGGCAAAGGCTATATTTCAACCTTGTTAGTGTAGTAAAAAAAATCAGAACTATTCACAAGGTTTCTGGGCAGCATATTTATGTTCTGTTAGCAAGTGAACCTCTCATGACTGCCGACAAAGTAGCCTACTGCCAGCTGACGAAGCTTTCATTTTAAAACATTACTGAGAGACAGGCACTGTACAATCAAGAAATCTTGCCATTGAATCCAAAACTATGTTTAACATTATGTACAAAGCTTATAGGCTACAGTGGACTAGCATGTTGCAGGGGCTGCTAGAAACACACTGAAAACTCGGCCAATCACAGCCCTTGCTGTCAAACGCTCTGTCCGGTTCGACCGCGGAACACCACAGCGGACTATGCTGCCCCCAAGCGGCTGCAGTTGTACTTACATTTCACCCAGCTGCGTGAATCACCTTGATCGTGAATGAAGTGTCAATTTTTAACCGGGACCCACTGTACTTTACTTTGCACAGAGAATTATGATATTATGAAAACTGAAACTTTGTGCAGCGAATTTGGGCTTGAATCGAAGCTCTGGATGTCTAGTGGAGGAGAGTAGCCTACAAATGGGATTTGTCACCGTCTTGGATCTATTGTCTATTTTAACCAGTGTTGTTCTTTGTTGCAATTAAAAATACCCTCAAGGTCTGAATTACATATTATTTTGTATTAGTTTGCGGGCCGGCATGTAGTTTCGTGTTGCAGCCACAGGGTTGCAGCAACAGCACGTAGACTAGCCTACAGGAAAGCTGCTGTGCATGAACTTATTCTGAATATTTTGAAAATGTAACAGCTAGATATTCGGTCGAAAATGAAGAGAGATTTTGTCTTGGTGATAAACCCACAAAAATAAATGGCCTGGTTTTCACCTGACGTGCATGCGTCACTGATTCGACCCAAAGCGGCAACCATGAAAAGCCAAGTTATGATAAAATGTCCAGATTGTGTGTTTTCATGCGTTTTCGATCGTCATCTATTTCAGTTCATGATAGAGTTCCCAAAGGTGTATTAGAGTGTCTATTTTCGTGATAAAAAAAAAGCTAAAAACACAATATTGCGTTTTTAGCACTCAACGCATGGGAACAAAGAACGCAATATTATGTTTTTGGCACTCAAAGTGTTAAAGGGAATGACAGATGTCACTCTCATTGGTTTAAAGGATGTTATGCCCAAAACACACCCATGACTGATTAAGAAACATAAGAACAACCCTTTCGAACAATGCGCCTGGTGTCTGATTACAAAATCACGCTGTTAAATTAGCGGATGTGGACTGGACACGCCCTAAACCTAGGTCTCTGACTAGGCGTTTCAGATGGCTAAAATGGGAGCCCAGTGCGTGAAAAGGTTGGGTGACAGGTAGGCCTATAGATGCATGTTCAGATGTCACTCTAGGAGAAGTTTTTGTGCCCTTTTGGTGAAAAAAAGCTACAGTAGACTGTTAATAGACTCTTTAGCTGTCAATACAAATGTTTTGTATGCAAATTATTACCATTTTGAAGTTTTAAATTAGCTTTTGTGTGCTTATGTTTCTGTGTGTGTATGTGTGTGTATATGTGTATCGCAGGTGGGCGCTTTATGTATTTCAGAAACCTGGCTTGATCCCAGTATCAATGACTCTGAGATCGAAATGGACAACTATAGCGTAATTAGGAAAGACCGAAATAGGAACGGAGGCAGAGTTTGTGTGTTCATTCGATCGGACCTACACTTTTCAGTAAGGGAGGATTTGATCATTGACAAGGCTGAGATCCTAATGATAGACATATGCCTTCGAAAAACCAAGCCCATTCTTTTAGGGGTCTGTTATCGGCCTCCTCAGCAAAATTCATTTTATGAGCACTTGGAGAACGTATTAAACAAATATCCTAAATGGATGGAGAGGGAATGCATTTTAATAGGTGATTTTAATATGATGTCACTAAGAAAGCTTGCCCCACTTACAGTGGTTATTCAAGATGTTGCAATTTGTTCGGCCTTACCCAATTAATTAACTCATTGAGTGCCAAAAACGTAATATTACGTTTTTCCTTCCCATGCGTTGAGTGCCAAAAACGTAATGTTACATTTTTAGCTTTTTTTTTAAATTACGAAACTAGACACTCTAACACACCTTATGTGATTTTGGGAACTCTGTGATGAATGGAAATTACATTACATTACATTACATTACATTACATTTGGCTGACGCTTTTTTAACCAAAGCGACTAACAACATGGTAAACAGTAAGTGTTAGAACAATTCTCACAATTTTAGGACAGTTTAAAAAAACATTAGAGTACAGTAAGAATAAGTGCGTCAGTGAGTGCTGTTTTTAACAGTTACTTGTCAGTTTAAAACGGCTGGTGAGTGCTAGGATCAGTAAGACTTGTTGTAAGTGTTGCTATGAGAGTAGATGTTCTGAAGACCCAGCTCTTTAGAGGAGTTTTTTGAAAGTGGAGAAGGATGTCCCTGCCCTTGTAGGAACTGGCAGTGTGTTCCACCAACGAGGAACAACAGATGAGAAAAAGTTTGGATTGGCTTGAGCGTGCGGAGGTAGAGCTAGGCGTCGTTCGTCAGCCGAGCCGCAGCGTCTGGAGGTAGTGTAAGTCTGTATGAGGGCATTCAAGTAGGTGGGAGCAGAACCCGGAGACTACTTTGTAGGCAAGCGTTAGAGACTTGAATTTGATGCGGGCCGCCATAGGTAGCCAGTGTAGCTGGATGAGCAGCGGGTAACATGTGCCCTTTTTTGGGTTGGTTGTAGACCAGGCGCCCGCCGCTGCTTCTGGATCATCTGAAGTGGTTTCACTGCGCAGGCTGGGAGACCTGTCAGGAGGGCATTGCAGTAGTCGAGTCGTGAGATGACTATTGCCTGAACCAGAAGTTGGGTAGCATCTTGAGTCAAGTAAGTCCTGATTTTCCATTATGTTGTAGAGTGCTAAACGGCATGACCGGGCGACTGAGGCAACATGATCTGAGAAGTTTAGTTGGTTGTCGAGAACAACTCCTAGATTTCTTTGCAGTCCTGGTCGGTTGAAACAGACAGGGAGTCAAATTTGATGTTGATGTCGTGGGTGTATGGTAGGTTTAGCTGGGATGACCAGCAGTTCAGTCTTTGAGAGGTTCAGCTGGAGGTGGTGTGCCTTCATCCATGTAGCTATGTCTGAAAGGCAATCCGAGATCCGTGCTGAAACCAAGGGGTCATCAGGTGGAAAGGACAGATAGAGCTGTGTGTCGTCTGCATAGCAGTGGTATGAGAAGCCGTGCGAACGGATAATCTGTCCCAAGGAGGTGGTGTAGATAGCAAAGAGGAGGGGCCCAGCACTGAGCCCTGGGGACCCCTGTGGTGAGATGGTGAGGTGCAGATAGCTGACCAAGCCATGATAATGCTAAACGAGCGTCCTGTGAGGTAGGATTCAAACCAGGAGAGAGCAGAACCGGAGATTCCCATGTCAGCGAGTATAGAGAGAAGGATACGGTGATTAACCGTGTCAAAGGCAGCCGATAAGTCAAGCAGAATGAGTACTGATGACCGAGCGGTCGCCCTGGCTTCTTTTAAGGCTTCTGTTACAGACAGCAGAGCCGTTTCGGTAGAGTGGCCGCTTTTGAACCCAGACTGATTTGGATCCAGAAGGTTGTTCTGTGAAAGGAAGTCAGAGACCTGTTTGGAGACTGCTCGTTCAATGCCTTTGGATAGGAAAGGCAGTAGTGAGACAGGGGCGGTAGTTCTCGACTTGAGCAGGGTTGAGAGAAGCTTTCTTAAGTAACGGTGTTACCCGGGCCATTTTGAACGCTGTTGGAAATGTGCCGGAGGTTAGCGAGGCATTGATCACATGTGTGATAGCTGGAGCGATGGTCGGGCTGATGGACTGAAGTAGGCTCGTAGGTATAGGGTCCAGCGAGCATGTGGTAGGACGGCTGCATGTCAGGAGTCTGGACACTTCACTCGGAGAGAGAGGCGTGAATGCTGAAAAAGGTGTTCCAGCAGTCCCTAGAGGTTGTAGGTGGTGTCAAATCCACATTAAATAATACAACATCAAAAGAAGTCCGCACACTGTGGATGTATACTTGGATGATGGCTTTAATGCACTCGTCTAGACATTAGTTGGAGTGAAGCAAGCTAAGCCTAATTAACCAAAGTAAGAAGGTGTTGAGTGAGCAGTGAGCAAAGTAAGCTTTGTGTGTCAAATCCACATTAAATAATCCTCTGGCTGTTGTCCAGCCTTTATACCCCTTCAAGTCATCCCAGACAAGACACTCTGTTGTCCAGCCTTTATACTACTTCAAGTCATCCCAGACAATGTTTTTACAGATAACTGACCAAGTAATATATGGTACTTCACCTTTGCCCTCTCATCCTGTTATTCCCCCATTCTTTAGGTTTTGCTTACATTTCCTGGCACCAAACCTTGTCTATGCCATTTTCTGCCAGGCCTGCTCTTTCACTTAAACCAGTCTTCCTTTCCCACACTGAACATACTACAGACTTCAGTTTCACAAAACAATGATATTACACAGAATAAAGATACTACATAAAAGATATATAAACTAAAGGATATATGTCAATAAAGACCACGACATTCCCCCCTTTGAGCGCCCCCGTGTGCTCACTTATGCAGCAATATCAAACATTTATCACTATTTTAACACATCCCCTACTATCAAGAAAATACAGCTGCTAAGCTGAGTCACACTACAAACAGTCAGCTAAGCAAACCAGTTAACTCAGCAGCAACTATGACATTAAGCAATTGTCCCCAATACCACTGCTAAACATAAAACACTTATATTAGTACTGTTATTACACCCTTGAACCAACCCTCACTTAAATCAAATCCAATAGTGTAGTGTTATTATCAAATAGAATGGCAAGTTTCAAATCCTCTCGGTGGAAGCGAAAACCCTTAAGGGAAAACCTCTTTTTTTTGTTTTTAGAGGAAAAAACCTTCATAAGGGAAACTCTTCTACTGTCCTGTTTGTACAGCAACACTTGTTTACAACAAGCGAAAGGAGAAACTTTCCTTCAACTACACATATGCTTTTCCATCCCCAAAAATTCATCAAATGAGCAAACAGATCACATCAGAATTCCTGATGGGTGTTTTCAGATAGAGCTAGTCCTATAATATTCTAAGATTCTACATGAAGATAGGTTACATGCTATAATGACCCTCTTCTCTGAAAACAAAGTAACACCAAACTATTAATAATTCATTCTCATTACACACAGTTTTTTAGTCCATTGCTTGTTCCTCGGAGATGGCAGAGTGTAAATGCAAACGCAGATGTATTAGCAAATGTTGGATGCTGCGCTTCAAGTGTGAGGTATGTTACGAATATTGCAATTCCCAAAAACAAAAGCCATTGTCTTAGTTCTGCACTCCATCTCATATGCTCTGAGAACATTAGTGGCTTGGCTGTTGGACGGAGTGGAGTCCACACCCAATCCCACTTCATCAATGAAAGAGCTGGTTTTGCTTCCAACCAGCATACTGTATCCTAATTTTCCTCCTTTCTCCAATCCTCTATGAGCATCAGTTCTGGCATCACTGGCATCACTGTCATGTTTCCATTTCCTTGTCATCTGTCCTGGCACTAGTATCTCCTTCCACAAGGGTTGCCATTTGCTTCATTCATCAACAGCAGTGATCCATTTCTCCCAGCCACTGTTTTAAGCACTATGGATCTCAAACAAGGAAGAAACAAAGAGAAAACAAACACAAATACAAGCAAACCTATTCCTACAACTATTCCTATTTGTGCTAGCCATATTTCTAATCCTCCTAATGCCCCTTAACTAGCATTCTATCATTATTAGTTTTGCCATAGCTATGTTATGGGAATAAAAGTACTGCAATATACTCCTATGTTGACACACACTCCATTTTCTTTGGCTAATATCTGATCCAACATTATCCAGTTGTGCATAGCTACCCAGGTTGCAGCCACCTGTTCTCTTAGTGCTCCAAGCACATAACAGACTGTGTTCATATTGGAAGATTCACCAATATTCCAGATTCCTGGTGGTTGATAAGATTTTGTCAGTCAATAATTTCTGTGTTACCTGAGTCTTCTTTGTCAGCCTCACTTGTGAAAAAACAGTTGAATGGCTCATTTCCTGGTGATTTGGTGGTATGTCATGGACTGGGATCTCTGCCGTTTTCTGTCCATTCCCTGATTGTTATCAGGCAGATGTTGCTCGGACAATGTCCCCCTTCCTCACTGGATTCCTTGCCTGAAAGTCTACCCTCAACAGGGGAACAGGAGCATACATGCCAAAAACACTATACCCACCACTGCCAGGATCATTTCTGTCCCCAGGCAGTATACTGTAGGTTGTTGACTCTTTTCCTGTAGGTCCATCTGAAAGTCCTTTTCCTGCTTATAGATTGTTTTGTGAATTAATGACAATTATTCCATATAATTTCTCATTTATCCTTGGAGCTGATCCAAAGGTGGGCCTCTGGTGGACCTCTCAGCTTTTATCTTTAATGCAAAAAGTGATTACTCTGGTTTTATTGTAACCTTATTTGCATCAAAGCAATGCGTAAGGCATCAAACCAGTTTAAATCTGTTGAGGCATATATTTTAGCAATTCTCCCTTTTAACATGTCATTTGCCCTTATCATCTGAAAACCCCTACAAACCACTACCAAAGTTTCTTATTTTTATCATATCAATGTAATCAATAACTAAGTGTTTTCATGATCCTTCTGGGACCTAATGGTTTAGACAACACTATCACTTTCCTGATATTATGACTATACACATGACATCTGTTAGACTATCATCAATAACTTCCTGTAACTATGAAAATCCTTCAATAAAAATATTCCTCTTTCCTACTCCCCCCTTGCGCATAGATCCCAACTATGCGCAAAGGAAAGCACCATATCAAGTACTGTATCTGTTGGGAAAGTATCTGGTTAGTATCATATAAATGCCACTAACCATTAAAGTTACAGTTATGGTATTCAGCAGACTCTTTTTTTCCCAAAGGGACATTCAAATAAAACATTAATCAAATAATGACAGTGAAAATTATAAAAATCTGTAACCCAAGGTAACAAATGTAACAAATCATACAATTTAACATTCTACCAGGGTTCGCCCCCCTTTGTTACTGTGATTAACAGAATAGAGTTGGTGGACCTCCATTCCTTCCATGAAGACCAACATCTTTCCACCAACTTTTCTATTTCTGAAATAATAAAACATTTTAATCTTCTGACAATGACTTATGATGATCCTAATTCCATCTATTCTCTTTTTGCATAGAGATTAAACAAATTTCCCTATAAGCATTGTTATTTTACTTATTGTCAATTTGGGATACTACTTTAAGACTGGTTATTATGTAAGCTATATTAATTAGATGTTCTAGGACATACAGTAATCTCATCATTTCTTCAACATACCTTACTCCAATTTTCTCTGCATGTCATAGACTTTTATAATGTTTTATTCTTCAAAAACTAAGCTTACCTCTATTCCTAATTATTCTAACCCTATACTACTTTATCTAGGCTATCTAAACTATTAGTAAATCCTAGTTCTATTTTCTTATTCTATCAATCCTATTTCTCTGCTTTCTTTATTTTATCTATTGCTTTCTTTATCAAATGTCATAGTATAGTACGTAAGATCTTTTGGCTTCACATTAGTTACATGTAAAGCAGATATTACATCATTTCAATATTTCTACTAACTTTATTTTTTTTATTAAAGCTAAATCATTCTATTCCTTAGACTTGTTGAGTGTGAGTGACCACTAGGGAACTCCCATGATCTAGAGGTAATATTTTAATATATAACAGTCCCTAGGACATAGTCAAGTTAGTCTTACCTACTTACACCACCACCTATCCTGAAAAATTAATGGAGTGTCATTTGACATTAAAAATAGCAGTGTTATCACTTTGTCACTTAATTTGATCAAAACATTTGCATTTACAATTAATTAAATAGTAGTCACTTCTATTCAAAATAACAATAAAAATATAATAAAGGTAAGAATAAGAGTAATCATACTTTAAATTTGCTTAACAAAGTATTTACCTACTTACCCTGAGATGTCTTAACTACCTTCTCTGTACCTAGTCAGGGCATCGCTGGGTATCAGGTGGGCTCACCCATAAGATAGTCCCTCATCATGGTTTCCTCATCAACTCCCTTTGATAGTATTGGTATACACCTTCTCTTGTAGAATTTTCTAGGCCTCCTTAAAACTATGCTATTTCACAAGGGAAGAGGAAGGCATGCTCGTTGGGCTCATCCTTCAGTGCCTGGGTGTCTCCTCCCTCTCCCTGTCCTGTTTCTTTTGTCCACTTCTTTGACAGTCAAAACAAACTGATGATTGTCTTGATTCAGATGTCCATTCTCACATGATGCCTCCTCTGTAATTTCCTCTCACTCTGCCTTAGTTATTCCCATCTTGTCTTAGTCTCCACCCCCACTGACGTGGAGATTGTGGCTGCCATGGGCTTGACTGTGCCCACTATAATAGGTATCCATAGGCCAGTAGACTGACAGGTTTGGGAACACCTGTGATGGTTGCTCCTACTGCCATAGTGTTGAGGATGGTGCTGCTACTGGTTTCCCCAGACTTGAAGCCTTAGGTCACCATAGGTGCCTGTATTGTCTTTTTGATGCTGCAAGCGCTTCCATTGCACTTCCAAGTTCCCTCTTTGCTCTCCAGCTTGCCACTGTTGCCTTAACAAAGGCCTCAGAGTCCTTATCTCTTTTCAGTTTGTCCATGCTCAGCACTGTTGTGCTGAACTTGCTCAGAACTCAGTCAGGACAGGGAGTACTTGGATTAACCCCTGCACATCAGCATGTCCTCACACGGCTGGTAATGAGCCTTTCCCCCCTTAGATATAAGAGGCAGCATTACATTTACTGTTTAGCTGGAGGGAATGAGGAAATCATGCTGCAGTCAGCTTGTAGTATTTACTAGATTACTCTCTATCTATCATCTACTTTATCTTGCCCTTTTGTAATTTACCATTAACTGTACATTTTATCCCTTATATCTTCCTATAACATCTGCATCTATTATTATTCCTACAGTCATGGTCACTCACTCCCAAGTCATCTCCTTACTTCTGCCTCTTATCTCCTATTGTATTAATCTATCAAGATGTCAAGATGTTTTTGAGCATTTTAAATACCTCTTTCTCCTACTATTTCCACTATGACTGACCTATTCTTCTTATAGCTCTACTATTGTGTCAATTTTCATGTAATCCCTGACCTTTGTAACAGTGCTAAATCCATTAATTCTTGTATAGGCCATAAATCTGTATATTTCCTCATTCTCTCAACCACTTTTCTGCAACACTTTTTCATTGTACTGTTTACCAACTGATCCCTTTTGGTCTCTTTAACTATCAGAATGGGGAATTGCACTTTACACTAAGTCATTTTACTTTAGCCTGGGGTTTCTGTAACACTACTTATTACCTTATAGGTGACTATCAAATTTCCATACTTACTTGGTTGACCATGGCATTCCCTTTACCATTAGTCAGCTTACCCAGTTTCTCTAAACATTACTAGAGTAATTATCTTATATAATTCTATAACTTTGAAGCTCTTACTGTCCATATGCTGCATTCCAAAGTGAATGGTCTAATATATTATGCCATTCCTCACCACCAAAACATACTTCCAGTTAATTGTCTCCATGTATTTTTTTGTAACACCTTAACTTCATCAAAAGTGTAATATTAAAATGTACTAAATGAATTTTATGAAATTAACTTTATCATACCTTATCATACCTCCTCTCAACATTCAACATTCATTCTTGAATTTCCCCTTTGGGATAAATAAAGCATCCATCTATCTATCCAACCTCTAGCTATAGGTAAATAAGTATCCTTAAACCTTTCCTTCAGTATACATATACTATACTACATATACAGTCTCTAAGTATAAATCTAAGTATAAGTGTAGGCTAGATATACTTAAAACCCTTATGTATACCAAGTACAAATCAATTTCCCATTTCTATGATTTTTACACACAAAGTTTAAGCTATGCATATTCTTAGTTACAAATAAATAGACCCACAGTACATTTCACAAAACTAATTTTGCTAAAGGAGTCACTACTCAGTTCCCTCTGTACTTAGCTCCCATAAAACCCCCAACAGCAAATTAACTAACACCCCATATAACCCTATAACCACTTAATTATAACAGTATTATCTAAATTATAATATAGCTATGCAAATAACAAATGATACTCTAGGGCCAAGCAGCTTAGCACCACTTTCCATCAAATAACCCCCCAGTGCTAACAACAATTGCTGCCTTATACCATATGATTCTTCAAACCATTTGACAGGTAGAAACTAAATATCCCCAGAGATCTTCTGAAACCATCAATATCCCCATCATCTAGATTGTTAAATATAAAGTAGTAATCCAAAACGTTTTAAGTCAGTCAGAGTCAGTCTTTTTCAGTGTCGCCGTTATTTCAAATATTAACCATTTTTTTTTATTATTATCATATGTCAGTTGATCTTGGCTTATGCAACCAGTGATGTGGACAATACAAAACCCCTTTTCCAACTCTTAACAAAAACAGGACTATGTGGGAAGGCTATAACCATAGCCTATAGCCATAAACCTTTTCCACATAGCAGGACAGCTCTAAAACCAAATGACCTTGCCCAAACCACCTCTTCAGAGCTAAACAGGCACCTGTACCTTTAACTGTAAATGTACATGGAAACAATACCTGATCTTATTGTATATTAACACCCATAACACCACAAGGTGTTCACTCATAACACACATACTCATGACACACATACCACAATACACCAGACATATAACTGCAATGTGAGTTATTGATAAACCTTATTGAGTTCCTATATATGTCTAGAACATTATCCAAAGGATGCTTAAATTCAATTAGTTTTCCCCAATAACATTGTGGTCCTCCATGAACTATAATCCATCACAAAATCTTTCTAAAGCATACCTAAGCTTCAACAATGTTACCATGAACCAAATTAACTTCAATACTGCTATCCAGTGTAGTAATGCCAGTTGCTGACCCAGCTTTAGCCTAATAATGCCAACAGCTATCTGAGCCTAATAATACTATGCAAACCTAGCCTAGTCATGCTAATAGCTAAGCTATTTAATTTAGACCTATTATTAATACTACTATCATAATTATCATATCCTTAACAATGCTAATTTAACAGTTGAACCTACCACCTACTGATAAGCTAATATATTGTATATCATTAGTAGGCTACCACTAATATAACCTATCAATTGCCAACTTACTACTACTACTACTACTACTACTAATACATAATATATCTTAGTCAACACTGGACACAACAACACTTTTCCAACACCTGGAACCGCCATCAGCATTCATCCCAAATCCTGGATCTTAAAACTCTATATTTAACCATGATGGGCCTACTTATGCATCTGTCAGTAGGCCTACTCATCCACAGCATAGCACAGATGTGATTTTTCCCACTAACTCTCTCTAACTTGTAATAATACTCTTATTATAAACAAGGCTAACTTGAAATGACCTTTTAAGCATAACAGAAACCTAAAGAGACTATTAACCAACCAATACACTATACATTATAGGACTACTACCATAGTGAATTATTTATACACATAAGCTAAATGACTAAAGTATGTAAACACTAATATAATTTGCCTTTTATCCAGTATCATGAAAATCTTTTAACATAGAACTGTAGAGTATTTTAAAGAAAATCAAAAACTAGCAGAACTGTTTCTGTATCTCTCATTATTGCCAATTCAATTTTTAAAAGGTCAAAGTGACTATGACAGCCTCAGTGTCAAGCAATGAAGCTATTCCTCTTTTGCCTTGCCCATCTATTATGGCAATATTATATTCTCAGCAAGTAGCACTCCACTTCTGCAGACAACTGCCCACTGTAATTCAGAACCATTCTGTTCTGGCGTTACCAACCTTTCAAAACCATTTTCCCACTACCACATTCTCATTATCAACCATTTCTAATATTTTGATCATGGAAGACCAAAACATTCAACCCAACACTTTGCAGTATTAAACATTCCCCAAAATCTTTCAAAGTGAAATATTTTCCAATATTTCCCAGTTCAACATGCCTTAACCATCTCAGACCTACATCCTTTGTCCCCAGCAGACCTTTGCTCTGTTTACACAAGCCCCCACCTTTTCCTATTTCAACCAGCAGCTCCTCTGCCTGGTATCACACACACACACACACAGCCTCTTCTCCTTAATCACACGTTATGCAAATATATGACGTCTTTTACCAATGCTCTGCCATGGACTTCTAATTCTACCAGCCACATATACTAAAAATCAAGTAACACTTCTTTGTATTCTCTTTTAGCTTTACATCCACAACTTTTACACAACATTATTAAACATTATTCCGGGCACCAGGTGCCTTACTTGGCCATCCACTCGCTCTTGGAGTGTTTCAACTTCAACTTATTCAGACCTGATATCAGCTGTACTCAACTTGTTAGTATTATTTCCTCCACATGCAGGAAATGAGGTCTTCACATGCAGACCTTTCAGTTTTTCAGTTTTCATGCAAAACTGTTACTTTTATCTCTCTCATTCCTTCTCATGCAGGAATTGAGTTAGTTCTCCCTCATGCAGAACTTTAAGTTTTCCCCCATGCAAAACTTCTTTGATATGGCTATAGTATTCCTTCACATGCAGGAATTTGCCTAGTTCTCCACATGCAGAACTTCTGATTTCTTTTGATTTTCCACATGCAAAATCATTTCCATTAGTGTACACACAAATGCTTACCATAATCTGCAGTATTAATCCCTTGGTCTTTGTTTTAGCAAGATTCTTTGACTGGAGGACGTTTTAGACAAGTATTCATAACTCAGTGTACAGCCTGATCAGAGGAGTCTAGCTGCTATTAAGCAAAAGTTGCTCACCTTAGTTTAAGTTGCGCATCAGCCTCTCCCCTGACCAAACCCAGACTCTGAGATGATGCCTAAATATTGTCCTTTCCAACTCCTGGCTGGCTCTCGCCAATTATGTGGTGTCAAATCCACATTAAATAATACAAACTCAAAAGAAGTCCGCACACTGTGGATGTATACTGCAGATGATGGCTTTAATGCACTCCGGAGCATTAGTGAAGCAAGCAAGTGAAAGCAAAGTAAGATAAGTGAGCAGTGAGCTAAGTAAGCTAACATCCTCTGGCTGTTGTCCAGCCTTTATACCCCTTCAAGTCATCCCAGACAAGTCACTCTATGTTTACAGATAACTGACCAAATACTCTATCGTACTTCACCTTTGCCCTCTCATCCTGTTATTCATACATTCTTTAGGTTTTGCCATTCTTTAGGTTTTGCTTACATTTCCTGGCACCAAACCTTGTCTATGCCATTTTCTGCCAGGCCTGCTCTTTCACTTAAACCAGTCTTCCTTTCCCACACTGAACATACTACAGACTTCAGTTTCACAAAACAATGATATTACACAGAATAAAGATACTACATAAAAGATATATAAACTAAAGGATATATGTCAATAAAGACCACGACACGTTGGAGACAGGTATAGCAGAGTGTCAAGTTCGTCCAATAAAGTCGCCTAGTTGGCCTGGAGGGCGTAGATGACCAGCACGTAGAGTTTTGCTGGGGCGATCACTGTGATGGCATGGAATTCAAATGAGACATATTTGTTTGAAGGCAGTAGCGGGGTGAATTTCCATTTGTTGGAGATCAGCAGCCCGTCCGCCTCCTCGCCCAGATAGGCGAGGGGTGTGGGATAGTGTAAGGTTAGTGGAGAGTGCAGCCGGGGTGGCAGTGTTCTCTGGTTTGATCCAAGTCTCAGTGAGAGCAAGGAGTTCCAATGAAAGGTGGTTGGCATAGCCAGCTATGAAGTCCGTTTTGTTGACTGCGGATTGACAGTTCCAGAAGCCCATGGAGAAGGAGGTTTCTGTCGGTGAGGACCGGTTAAGTTCCTGGAGGTTAAGGCGATGTCTGCCCCTTTTGGCATGATGCCGTTTTCTGCAATGGCCGGTGATAACAGATATGGTGGAACGGCACATTTTGCCTTTGTCGGTGCCTGTGCTCGGTGACCTTGCACAGGTAAACTTGCTTGTCTTGATCGCGTCTGTCTTAAACGAGGCCGGCTGAAACGAGGGCTGCCGCTTATGCTGACGCTTCAGCAGCAGCCACTATTGTTATGCTGATAGGAATTGCATGCAGCTGTCCTCGTGTCTCACTAATGATGAATCAGCGTAGACCGCCCTCTGACGTTCGCACAGCTTAGATTGTTCAAAAGGGTGTTAATTACTGAAACTGGTCGCTCACACCGACCGAAACTCACAGTTTCAAGTAGCCTCCTCCCTCAGCTGTTCGAAAACTCATGAAAACGCACAATCTGGACATTTTATCTGGACATTTTATCATAATTCGGTTGCCGCTTTGGGTCGAATCAGTGACGCATGCACGTCAGGTCAAAACCAGGCCATTTTCGTGGGTCTATCACTAGGTGGCAGTCTCGCCAGGTCTCGCTGTTCACTTCCCGGAAAGTTTACACAAGTAAGTAACAGGCAACACTTCATATTTCATGAAAGACGTTACATCTCCATTTCTAGAAAAAAAACAGCGATTTTGATGAAAACTAGCCACTGTTTAGCTTGGGATTTCTCAGGAACAGAGGCGTGTAGAAATACACGGTTTGTACCCACCGAGAGCTTAAAGTCTCACCTTTTAATCGAGCCATTGTATGTGTTCATAGCTACAACACAGAATATGCTGTGGCTGTACAAAAATCATCAACAATGGTCTAGATTGCTGGCACTCTAGGACAAAGCTCCCGAAAACAGCTTGGCATTCAATGAGTTAAAGACCCCACCAGAATTTGCAAATCTACCCAGAGTATAATTGATCTAATTTTGGTTTCAGATAAGGAGAATATCTCCCAGTGCAGGGTAATAGAGTATTCTTTGAGTGACCACTTTTTAATATATTGCACTAGAAAGATGCAAAGAGTCACATTTAACAAACACAAAACAATCAAAATTAGGTAATTCAAACGCTATTCAGTAGACAGTTTTAGAGGGAAAATCCAAACACTGGATTGGTTACCAGTCCTAGAAACTATGAATATCAACCTGGCCTGGGTTAAATTTAAAACCCTGTTCCTTTCTGCCATAGACACAGTGGCTCCGGCAAGATCAGTCAGGGTAAAGCAAAGGTCCCAGCCTTGGTTCAACTCAGATGGCTACTTGAAGCCATCAGGGCTAGGGATAAAGCCATATCAAAGTATAAACGCACAAGGGACCCAGCTGACTTCTCACAGTTTAAAGCCTGTAGGAATGAGGCTCAACGTATAATCAAAGAGTCCAAAAGGACCTACTTTTCGGAACAGATAAATGAAAACAAGCCCCAACATTTGTGGAAGGTTCTGAAAAATCTAGGATGCTCATCAAAGACCAAAAGCACTCCCAGTTCTTGTATTACTCTCTCCATTGATGGAAAAGAGGTAAATAAGAAGGATATTGCCAATCACTTTAACATTTATTTCACCTCAGTTGCCCATAAACTCGTGGAGAAGTTACCACCCAGCCCAAGTTTGTACGGGCCTGAACACATTCAGGATTTTTATGCCAAGATAGGTGTGACTCCCAATAGTTTTTCCTTCAATCCTGTGTCAGCAGGAAAAATCGGTAACATGCTAAAGGGCCTTTGCCAAACTCTGCCAAAGCCACAGGGCTAGATAATATCTCAGCCAGGTTCTTGAAAGACGCAGCTTATCTCATAGCCCCTTTTATTGCTCATATTATTAATCTGTCCTTAGAGCAAGGCACTGTTCCTGATGACATGAAACATTCTAAAGTCATACCACTTTTCAAGAAAGGTGATAGGTCTGATCCGGGAAATTATCGACCGGTTTCACTTTGAGTGTAGTCTCCAAGGTCCTGGAGAAAGTAGTTCATGAACAATTGTATCAATATGCTGTGGATGCCAAACTCCTCTATGAATTCCAATCAGGGTTCAGACAGTCACACTCAACGGACTCATGTCTACTGACTTCATTAGGGGCGAAATAGATGTCGATCCTAATTGGCTTACAGACGGCCTTTGATACGGTCGATCATAGCCTACTGTACAATAAGTTGGCAGCTCTGGGCATGTGCCCTTCCGCCTTAAGATGATTTGTTTCCTACCTCACGTGTAGATCCCAAAAGACTGAATTCCAAGGTCATATATCCAATGAACAACTGGTAACCTGTGGAGTTCCCCAAGGGAGCATCTTAGGGCCATTACTTTTTTTAATCTACATCAATGACATGAAGTCCGCCTGCAATGAGAATTTGTTTTTATATGCTGACGATTCAGCTATTATAGCCTCAGTAAGATCTGTAAGATCAGTAAGAATTCAGTAAGATCTGGCTATTGTCTCTTCATGTGGCCAAAACTGAATTCATAGTGTTTGGCTCTAAGCCAAGACTGTATAAGAAAGAGTTGTCCAGTATCAGCCTTGGTGGGCAGCTCTTCCCTGCCAAGCCCTCAGTGACCTATTTAGGATGTTGTTTAGACAGCAACCGAGATGGGGGGGAGCATGGCCTCTAAGGTCATGAGCAAAGTAAATGGCCGATCCAGATTCCTAGCTAGGAATGCTCCTTTCCTTGATGCAGTGAGCCTCAGACTGCTAGCTAATTCACTGGCCTTATGCTGCTTTGATTACGGACTTGGCTCATGGTATGGTGGTCTAACTAAGGCCCTAAAAGACAAACTGCAGGTTTCTCAGAATAGGTTAGTCAGGGTAGTGCTGGGGCTCACACCAAGCGATCATGTGGGTAAGCTCCAGTTCCAACAGCTGGGCTGGCTCCCCCTGGAGGCTAGGGCAGTACAGCTCCAGCTCAGGGTGGTCCATAATGTTTACAATCATAAGGCACCGGCATACCTTAAAAATCACTTCATTAGGAGTAGGGATGCCCATGCGTACCACACCAGAGCTAGTAATGCAGACTTGTACTTGCCTAAGTTCAAAACAAACATTGGGAAGTGTACTCTCAAATACAGTGGTGTGGTGACCTGGAATAAATTACTTTTATTATCATCGTTTCAGGAAAAAGGTAAAATCCTGGCTCATGGACAATTTAAATCCCTAGTGACACTAACATGTCGTCCTTCATGTGAGTTGTTGTCTGTTGGTGTATGCACAATTTGCACTTTAATACAGAAAGGTAGGGTTAGGGTAGTTTGTTTTATATGTTTAACCTCTCATAGTCTATTTGTTATGATATTTAATTGTTTTGTTTTATGTGTATATATGTCCTGTCTAGTAACATCAGGGACCATGATGGAAATAAGTGCTTGCACTTTATCATTATCATATCATTGTCTTTATTCCAAATAAATCAAATCAAAATATGTTATGTCCTTTTCTTTCAGTTCTGCTGCACCCGGGAGACCTTCCCCTGCATGGTTCGGGGGGGCGGAGCCTCAGGCAGGCCGGCAGCAGCCCCATCTCAGGATGCGGGGGGCGTCTGCGGGGGGGCGTGGCCAAGGCCAGTGGTCCCTCCTTAAAGGAGGAGAAGGAGGCAGAGAAAGAGGAGATGGAGGAAGATGAACCGCCAAAAAAAGTCCACAGGGAAAAGTGAGTTAGACTTTGAGTTTGAGTAACATTGAGGTTCTTATGCATGAAGAGCAGAGTCTGGTCAGCAGAGTTGTCTGGTCAGTATGTCTGATCAGCAAAGTATTCTGGTCAGTATGTCTGGTCAGCAGAGTTGTCTGGTCAGTATGTCTGGTCAGCAGAGTATTCTGGTCAGTATGTCTGGTCAGCAGAGTTGTCTGCTCTATGGCTGGTCAGCAGAGTTGTCTGCTCTATGGCTGGGCGATACGGCTGAAAACTGTATCACGATATAAGTGTTTCATATCAGTCGTTACCGATAATTATTGATTTTTTCAAACCTATTTCAGATAAGGACCAGAAGAAAAAAAAGTTACATTTAAACACTTTTATTTTAAACTTAACCGGCGCTTGGGGAGAAGTGAGGGGTTAAGTGCACTTCAACCATACCTACTGGTCGGGGTTCGAACCGGCAACCCTCCGGTTACAAGTCCGAAGCGCTAACCAGTAGGCCACGGCTGCCCCTGTGGTGTGTGTGTGTGTGTGCATGTGTAAATGTTTGGTGCGTATATGTATGTGAACAGAGCGATACGGAAAGAGCCAAAGTTGATGAACCTTCTACAGGTCGTGCTGAAGTTGATGAACCTTTCTACAGGTCGTGCTGAAGTTGATGAACCTTTCTACAGGTTATGCTGAAGTTCAGCACAAAACAGAATGCTGGTTCTCTCAGGAGGACTATGCCTAGATGAGTGGGTGAGCAGACGCTTAGTCAGACTTATTAATTACCCTTTATCAGACTTCTTAATTACCCTTTATCAGATTTCTTAATTACCCTTTATCAGATTTCTTATTTACCCTTAACCATCCCTCCACATAAGGGCTTAATTTGGCTCTTTAGCCAGCTCATTTATTTATGGTGTAGCCTCAGGTGTGTTGTAGCGGAGCGTCAGGTGTGTTGTAGTGGAGCGTCAGGTGTGTTGTAGCGGAATGTCAGGTGTGTTGTAGCGTGTTGTAGCGGAGCGTCAGGTGTGTTGTAGCGGAATGTCAGGTGTGTTGTAGTGGAATGTCAGGTGTGTTGTAGTGGCTATTGTTAATGGTAATTGGTGCACCTGTCTACACGTACCCAGTTGGGAGTTGCACATAGTGAATGAGCATGTTACGATGCAGAAGGATTTGTGGAAGTGTGTGTCGAAGTGGCATAAAGAGAGTTGCCCTATTGGGCATAAAGAGAGTTGCCCTATTGGGCATAAAGAGTTGCCCTATTGGGCACAAAGAGAGTTGCCCTATTGGGCATAAAGAGTTGCCCTATTGGGCATAAAGAGAGTTGCCCTATTGGGCATAAAGAGAGTTGCCCTATTGGGCATAAAGAGTTGCCCTATTGGGCACAAAGAGAGTTGCCCTATTGGGCATAAACAAGATATTCAGTTCCAGTGGACATGAAAGGAGCAGAATGTAACAGAAGGAGCCGTTAAAACAGCTGACACTCCACTGGAAATAAGTTAGCTAGAGTCAGGTAATTACCCCTCCTTATGGTGCATTATTTAACCCTTTAGGCGCCAGAGGTTTTTTTCCGAAACGATCAATTTTGACATCTTAAAAGTGATAAGAGATAGAGACTTTCTGTAAATTAGAGAAATATTAAGGATGACCCAAAGTTTATGTAGAGATTAAATGTTTATATCTAATTGGCATATTATGACGTCATATGGTGGCGGCCATCTTGGATTATAGAATTTTCATGAAAAGTTGCATGTTTTAAATGATAAAATGCACCACTTCTTTTCCCCCAAAATGTCCCTCACCTTCTGTATGCTATATTGCACAATACTGAATGCTCAGGTAAATAGTAAGTAGTGAACAAACTGTGTAAATCATTACTAATAAATGGCAGAAACAAACCAAATGCATGTAGCGGTAGACTGGCCTTTTGCTGTAGAGATTTTCCATTTACTACATACAGTAGGCACTCTGATTCCATGTATGGGGCACATATATATTATTCAGATGACACACATACACAAGTAGACAAGACCTGTTTAGTTCAAAAGCTCATTTGCCACGGCAAGGCACAGATCAGGAGTGAGATGACGAGACAAGACAAGAGACAATGTTAGTATTTTTTTTTTTTTTGTTGTTTTGTTGATGTTTTTTGTTTTTTTTTAGCTGACAAAGACACACACATCACAAGGACATGAACACACAAAAAGGAACACATAGTGTATGTCCTAAATGATCAGGGAAATAGATAGCAAATCAACAGTGTAAATCATTACTAATAAATGGCTGACATTTTTTTTTTATGCAGCAGGCCTTTTGCTGTAGAGATAATGACTCCCTATCCCTATCCATACAGGGCCGGCATTCCCATCATCTTGTGATAGACTATGCATGACCTAATGTGTGTGTGTGGGAGAGGGAGAGAGCGTCACACCACCTCCACCATGCGAGCAGCATTGGCCAGATCTGCCTGCTAGCGCCCAGTGGGAGAGAATTTGCGCCCAGCTCTGACTAGGCCTACTGTCATTCTCATTGCGACTCCCCACACTGCCACTCGTTCCCCTAACTGTCCTATGAGCACTTCGACCTCGTCTAACATACCCAGTGGCATTAGACAAAGGCTCCACCGTTACCGTCGCGCCATTGTGGAGAGGCACACGTTCAGAAGACAGAAGCTAGCTATGGATATTAGGCTACCTCCAGCCTCGTTCGCCACACCACTAACACCCTGCTAACTTCCCGATGAACACTCCGAACCCGTGAAACATCATTCCCACCAGTGACATTGGGCAAACGATTCAACGTTTGTGCTTGGTGTAAGCTAAACTATGGAGTAAACTTTCACTTTGTCCAGCTGCATCATTGCAAGGCAGGGACGCATCTGAAGCCTCACTAAACGAATCACCGTCATTTTCTGAAGGCAGATATTCCCCTTCAGAATCAGGGTCCGCGAATAGAAGACCCAACACTTCATTTAAGGTAAACTTTTTTGATGCCATTAGACGATAATCTAATGCAAATACTCGCTGACGTTGACAATATCGCTCTGATAAAGTAGCTCACACGCACACTAGCTCCGGTATTGCACGCACTGATTCACTGCAGCTGTAGTGTGAAAGTTTTGTTTAAAGCATGACTTTTTTTCGACTCAGGGATGACGTATGACATGTCTGCCATCTAGTGGAGTGGAAGTCGAACGAAATATGACACCCTATTTGACTAAATCGGCCGTTTTATTCAGTACCGCATCTTGTCGACTAAAGTCGACTGTGGCACCTAGAGGGTTAAAGCATAACTCTTGCCAAAATGCATCCTAGGGTGATTTTGTGAATGTACCCGACTCAAACTTTTGTTTAAAGGCATTATTATGTCCGAAGCGCCACTTTTTATCTTGTACGCATTGTTGTTTTCGGATGAAATGGCCTTTTGAATGGGAATCCTAGGGGCACTATTATTTTTATACATGGTTGCGTCAAAATCACTATTTTTAAAACACTAAGAAGGCTCAACACAACATGAAACTTTGATCGAAGTATCATCAGTGTCTATACACATGAACTCGACCATTGAGAACATTGTTCAGTTTACTAAAAGAAAGGTTTTGAACAACTCACTTGGTTTTTCTGCTCGCTGCCATCTTGCCAATCAAGGAGTGAGTTGTCCAAAACCTTTCTTTTTAGTAAACTTCTCCTTTAATCATCATTACCGGGGGCAGCCGTGGCCTACTGGTTAGCGCTTCGGACTTGTAACCAGAGGGTTGCCGGTTCGAACCCTGACCAGTAGGGCCCTTGAGCGAGGCACTTAACCCCTCACCGCTCCCCGAGCACCGCTGTAGCAGGCAGCTCACTGCGTCGGGATTAGTGTGTGCTTCAGCTCACTGTGTGTTCACTGTGTGCTGAGTGTGTTTCACTAATTCACAGATTGGGATAAATGCTGAGACCAAATTTCCCTCAAGGGATCAAAAGAGTACTTATTATTTATTGATATATTTAAGCAATAAGCCCCGAGAGACCGTTAGGCACGACGCGCTACAGCTAAGGGGCGTTGTTAGGCACGACGTGCTAGCAGTAGTAATTATCATGAACTATCTGTCAAAATAAGCCCCGCCCCTGAAACGTCATAAATCACGTCATAACCACGCCTCCTTTTTATGCAAATTAGCCATGTGGTTGTCACCACGTGTTGTTTGTTATTGTTATTGTTTTGTGAGTCATGTGACAGTCATGTGACTGGTGTCAAACCCCTGGGCAGCCATATTGGATGTAAAGTCATGTGACAGTCATGTGTCTGGTGTCAAACAATGCCACGCCCCCTTGGCATCCATATTGGATGTAGTGTCATGTGACAGTCATGTGACTGGTGTCAAACCCCTGGGCGTCCATATTGGCCCCCAAACCCCCATGTGTGTTTTGTGGATAATGGGGGATCAGATAAACTTTGTAAGAGTTGTATATGTTTAGTGGTAAATGAAAAAAAAAAAATTCTAATCTAACGCTCTCCCAACTGAGCTATTTCGGCTGCAGGGCTTCAATGGTATGCAATGCATCCTACTTTGTAGGGGGTGGTGTTTTGACCGGGCATGTCTCTGAGTGTGTTGTTTGAGACCCTTTCATGTCGGGGGGTCTGCCTGCTACCTCACATTACACTAGTGCTGATAACATTGTAAAAGACCTGTTTATGAGTAGTGACGTCTGTATGCAGACACCCGGTTATCTATAAACCCTTTTGTAGTGGGTGTGTTTTGCCCCGGCGTGTCTCTAGGATTGAGATTATAAAAGCTGGGGGTGATGTATAGCTATCATTGTTAGCAGTGATTTTGAACAGAACTTACCATGGCTGACATGATTGAATCGGCAAAATCAAAGAGACGGATTACACTCACCCCTGTTAGCGCTAAGCTATCGAATCCTGAAATGACTTATGCACCGCAAAGGAGGAGACCTGAAACTTTTGTTAATTTTCTGAGTAAACCTAATGATGGCGTGGAATACCAATGGTTGTTGAGCGATGGGCATCGGAGGCTATGTTTTTGACAAGGAAGATCGCAGTGTGAAGCTATATGCATTGACATCTCCGAATTTGGCGTTTTCAGGCGACATGGCACATTTCATTTTGTGATGCAGATTGGGTGATGTTTAGGGACTCTTGGAAGGATATTGTACAGCCTGCTATGGACAGTCGCTACACAGCATCATGGAATAGTCCAGCCTATGTCAAGTCTTACCACATGTATGCTAACTGTCCACAGGATTTCATTCGCCTGTCTAGCAGTGTATACAGAAGACCTACATATTATAATGAAAAAGATTTGAATGAATTCGCATATACACCTAAAGTGGAGTATCTTTGGAAAGACCGGCATGTTCTAAGTGATGTTTTCAAAAGGTTGATAGATTGTTCAAATGGAGTGCTGGTTTGGAAAGATACCAGGGCGCCAAGGCATGTCTCTTCCAGGCGTGCCAAGATGATCTGGAACTGGCCAACCATTGTGAAGAAGCCGCTCGAATCAAGCCCCTGTTCATGAAGCTTAAAAAGAGGTTTTCATACGAAGGGTTCCTTTACTCTCAGAGCTGTTGTGAACATCACTTAGAACATGCCGGTCTTTCATCTGAAAATAGTTTAGTTCAGAGTCCTGATGTCAAAAAAGTAATTTGGGCAATTTTTTTTGTCATCTGGGAGCTGGCTCTATAGTCAGAACGCATAACAACTAAATGCAGCGTTGCCTTGTTTAGTTCTGATAGTGGGTTTCAACAGGAACATTTCTCCTGTGATCAGTGAGGTTTAAGTGATGAGTATTGCTGGAACATGTCACACAGTCTCATTGAAGGGCAAATCTGGTGTAAACTGATTCAAAGCCTTGTTGTTCGAGCTCACCAGGCACTGTCCAAAGGACAAAGAACAATAAAATGTGTCATAACCTAGACAAGTTATGGACATGAAAGTAAAGCTGACTCAATATGGCAAAAAAGCCTTCGGTATCTTCTTTCCATTACAGGGTTTCCCCAGGTTTGACCACCCCAAATAAGACTTTTTTTAAGACCACTTACATGAAAATTAAGACCTACATCACACCCATTATGCGGTTGTAAAACACCAGATCAAATCCATAATGACAATTAAAACAACACTTCCCCATGATGTGCTGTCCTCTCCTTTCGACTGATTATGTTGATTCATTGCTGCCGGTGCGAAAACCCAAAGTATTGTTTGCGCATATCCTAAGAAATTAGACTAGTGTAGTTGCCCGCGATACCAAAATTATTGTTTCGATACGATACCACATCAAGAATTCACATTTCGATACTTCTTGATAATTCTTAAAAATGTATTTGATTTGGGGCCCAGACCACCTTGACATCATCAGTAATATTGAATATAGTGTTATCATTCACACCAGTGGGCATCCTAGATTCTGCTTGACTCTTTCCACACACACGGAAAATTATGGCTTATTTCATATGTTTCTATTTCATATACCTTTGAATTCATATAAAGTGTACAGTTAATGTATAGTATTTTTTAATCTGCATAATTACTATTAATCTGCTTAATTGCTAAACATATTTAGTCATTTGAATACTTAATATTTATTTTTAAACTATTACACTTAGGCAAATTTTAATGTGGTGTGTAGGCCTAGGTGTAATTGAGTGTTTGTCACTTTAAGAAATACGTGAGTAATTACTGTAGCCTTCAGTCTCACGGTTTTAGGCTAGTGAATAATAGTTGCACATAATGCATAAGGATATGTGGATGCAATTCATTGTTGTCTGTCATTAGATAAAATAAATGTAAATAAAAAACTATCAAGTTCATAGAAGGGATCATGTTCAATAATGATTTTAGCACTAATTACGAATGACATACATGACCTGAGCTAGCAGAATTAGTTAGCAAGGAGCTCTCTCCAGATGTAAAAGTTTGCAAAGGTTGCGCTGCCTATTTCTAAATGACATTAAACCCAATAGTAGACCTCACGCACATCTCATAGCCTAGGTAGGTTATGAGAGGTGCAAGTGAGTAAATCAACTTGATATTAGCCTATTATTATGTGTTACCACAGAATCACTTAAGCTAAACTAGCAGCCATAGCTAATAGCTATTGCAACACTTTTGTAGTATCGGTGCACCGTGCAACACTAAATTAGACGATCTCTGACGTTAATCAACCCCCTGTTGAATTTTCACATTGTTGTTGTTTTTTCCTAGCCTAGAAATCTAGACGCACCCTAGCGGCGGCAAATTAATTTGCTCACCCTGTACGCCTAGTATCAAACCATAGGGATTTCTATTGGCTGGCCCGTGGGCGCCATCCAATCACAGTGCTCTATTTTGTTAGAGAGTCTTAAGGCGGGCTTAACAGGATGGCGACAGTCCTGCGACAGTGAACAACAAGGAAGGTGGCTATGGCAAACGAAGAGCGGTTGTTTGAATCGGCGTTGGCGCCAACTTTGGAGGAGTTGGACTTGTGCTTTTCTTTGAAAGTTGAGCAACACAATGCACTTAAGTCATTCCTTTCGAAGAAGGATGTATTTGCCGTTTTGCCGACCGGATCCGGATATGGTCGTAGCGCTGGCCTATTGCATGCCTAGGCAGTTTGAAAGACAATTCTCTGCCCGCCCCTTGGATTAAGCGAGGTGAATGGCTCGATTCCAGACTATACATGTCAATGATATAGGATGGCCCGCCAGGCTAGTTTTTTCCCCCATTTCACCTTGCTTGCAGGCTAGTATAATTAAAATTGAAGACCGTTAAAAAATTAAGACTTTGGCAACGGAATTTAAGACTTTTTCAGACCTTAATTAAGGAACATGACATTTAAGACCGTTTAAAGACTTTTAAGACCCCGCGGCTACCCTGCATTATGTCAGGAATACTAAAAGTACTTCTATACGGCTCTGGGCTATACTTCCCTGTCCATAACTCAGAATTGGCTGTGCCACATTTTCTTTTTCCTATGAACAGCACACAGTGATTTCCAACAAGAGCTATGGATCAATTCATACCTGATTTGTCCTTTAAGTGATTTGTAAACAAGGAGTGCTTTAGGGTCAATCCGGTAAATCAAAGACAATGACTCAATATTACATCTAAATTAGCCCAAAACATTTAGCTCTGATCACTCAAGAGACACTGACAAATGTCAAGAACAAAAACAAAATACAGAAAATACAGTATACACCAGGGGTATTCAATTAATCTTCAGCGAGGTCGTTACGGAAAATTTCCTCAAGCAAAGGTCCGGAGCATCATAATGTTTAGGCTATGTATATGTATGTATGTATAATATATATACAGGGGCGGAGCCAAAGGGGTGGCTCCGGGTGGCACAGGCCACCCTTGAGATTTGATTGGCCACCCCAGGTGCCACCCCAAATCCTAGTCTACGATTGCCCATTAACATGGTGTAAGGCGGGACCTTTCTTGATGCACTTGCAGCAGTGTGAAGTGTCAGACGTCAGAAATGTAAGTGGCAAACACACTTGCCTGCGGCACAATTGAACTGCGGAACGAAAGGTTTCCCCGATCAGGAAATACTCCTTAATACGCAACTTTGTGTAGGCTTAACAGAGGTAGCGTTAATATCGTGCCTATGACGATGACAGCTTTAAAAAAAAAAAACATTTATTTCACTTGTCTCGCTGGATTGAAGGCAGAATGTGGGCTGTTAGCAAATAGATGAATGAGGGTCGGGAGATTCCGTTAACAAAAACCTAAAGTTTTGCTAACATTTTCTCCATTATTATCGTAAAATATGTCTCCATGCAGGGCAGGGCTGGTTCTAATCTCGGCTAGGCTACTATATTTGGGTGGGCTGGTAGAAATTTTGGGTGGGCAACATAGCAAAGCTGTCAAATTGGATCAAAACTAACATAAACACAAAACAAACACAAAACAATCAGTACTACCTAGCTTGAGTTGCTGCAGCCAACAGCCAGGGATAGGCAGTATGTCTGATACATGTATGTAAAATACAAAATAGTATGTGGTCATTTTTATTTTATTTAGTTGGAAAAAAATGGCATCATATTTTGTATCAAAACACTTTATAGGTTTGTAGTTTAAAAATAGTGCCAAATTATTTTGGTAAAACCAATAACCTACTTTTGGTGATTTGCCCAGAGTTGTTGTGATCAGAATATTGAGATTCAGGTAGATAAGTTTCTTGAGAACTTTAGTCATCCAATTCAAACACATGGAACCGGTTATGTGGTTGCCCTGCAAGAAGTTGCACCATGTGCAACGTGCACAATGTTTGCACACATCCACAATACACTCCTTCATACCAACCTCAAGTTTCTTGATGATTAATCATCTAATCGGAAGACATGGAACCGGTTATGGTTGCCCTGCAACAAGTTACCCCACGTGAAAATTTAATTAATAATTTGCCCAGACTTGTTGTGATCATAATATTGAGATTCAGGAAGATGAAATTGCTCACATACACAATACACTCCTTCATACCAACCTCAAGTTTCTTGAGAAAATAAACAAATAGACAAAAAAGCAGGTCAAATTATTGTAACAGCTACAAAAATAGATGGCCATAGAGTGGGGGAAATGTCTTGGATGAGTATATTTTGTATATCTTCATTTACAGTAATATAATAAAATTGATTATATTTTAATGTCCCCATGATGGAATTTTTTTTAGAACAGCATAGCCCAGTAACAGACAACTTACATAATTAACTTTAATATGTTTGTATTAAATTTTATTCAAGTACAAAGACATTTTATGTGAGAGTAAGGTATTTGTGTTTTTTGTCCTTCAATTTATGAGTATGGTGTTTGCATCTGGTTTCCCTAATGTATTTGTGCTAATTTCACATCTTGAGCCTGTTTCTGTTTATCTGGATATTTTGCCTCATGCCACCCTTGAATCAGTGCCTCACTAGTGCCACCCTTTGTTAAAAAAATGTCTAGAATCGCCACTGTGTATATATAATATTAGGATGGATGGATGGAGCCTAGTTGTAGATAGATAGATAGATAGATAGATAGATAGATAGATAGATACTTTATTGATCCCCAAGGGGAAATTCAAGAAGATTGTAGGCCTAGGCCTAATGTTTAATGTGAAATAAAATAAGTAGCCTAAAAGGCAACATTCGAAATGAGGAGAAATAAGGCAAGATAAGAGTGATTGGGGAGAAAAACTGAGTAGCCTTGGCTATTTTAAAGATCTTAACGTGAACTTAAAATAAAATTTGAGCTGAGACAAGGCTGGTTCCTTGAACCCATTAATCAGCAAGTTTAATTTAATTTTTTTAGTTTTTTTTTATGTTGACCCGAAATCCTGGAAACCCAGGAACATCACGTTGTTGGGCAGTGAATGCATGTCGGCTTAACTAGATTGTGGTGGATCAATCATATCGCCTTCTTAAATCGTAAAAATATTCTGTGGTCTCAGTTCACTGTTGAATGGGCCTAGCCTACCCTATGCTTGCTCAATATGCTTTGTCTAGTAGAGGTGCTTCAAATTGGCTTTTTTAAAAATCGCCTGTCTCAGAATAGAAGAGGTCCAGGGCAATTCTGTGCAAAACTGTCACATCCATATTTAGCCTAGTTGGCGTTACGGACGTGACAGTTTTGCGTGGTATTGCCCCCTCATATCGTATATATAAAGCTCTGTTCTCGCTGTCTAGCTTCCTCCTCTTTGAGCAATCAATGATTTGAAAATAACGTACTTATCGTTAACTTAGATATCCATCTGATTGTTTCTCGTCCCGTCTCCTCTCCTCGCTCGTTTCAGGCTATCAGTTTCTTCCCCATAGTAGGCTACTTTACTCACTGACTTCGACTTTATCAGAATTCACAGATTTCACTGGCTGAGTAGCAGCAAAGCGAAATGATGGTTCCTGAAGCTCCTGAAGTAAATGCTGTTATCCTAACCAACGAAACATTTAGCGCAGCTTTGAAATCTTATGTGAAAATCTAAATTAGGCTATTATGGTCTGGGTCGGATAGGATCACGTCACGGTCCGGACTCGGATCATGGGTCCACCATTTGGTGATCCCTGGTATACACCATACAACAAATATTGTTGGTGAGTTAATCATTTTGGCCATGTCATTTTTTTTTTACTTTTGATGTATGTTCAGCCCATCTGTAAAATATCTTCATAAAACCTAGTGGAAATTTCGCCTCTATCATTTCTATGACAATGTGATTTTGTAGCTTTCAGTAGCTACACAGTTTGATGTTAACTGTATAAAGGTTGAATAATTTTAGTGCAATAGAGGCCTACCCTTTATAAAAGCCCACCAATAATGCTCACCACAATTGGAAATAATTTAAAATAAGAGAAAATTACCCCAGCTTCATGGATGTTTTGGAACCTCCAGCCCTCGTAACAAAAGCCTTCTTGACCTTTTATGGATTCCACAGCTGTCCATCCGCAGAGCGTTCCACAGTGCATAACGTAGGCTGCAAATAAAAAGCAAATTCAATCTATCAGTGTGGTAATAATAGCTCTGAAACTGACACTTTCAGTCATTGATTTTGATTAGCTGAAACGTGTTCCTTTCTGTTGTAATTCCCAAGTTACACAAAGTTACACAAGGTTACACATCCTTGTGTACACATCCCTACATAAAGAATGGTAAAAATGAAGTTGTTACAAGCTGTGGCCAATGTTCCACTTACCATTGTGTGACAGTCTACATGAACTATTTATTGGTGTAGGGGTGTCTTTATAAAACCATCAACTGTGCATAAGTTAAGACAACCAGAGGAATACAATAAATCATCTGTTGGAAATTGATCTTAATGCCTCAATTAAAAAATGAGGAAAAAATCCAACCTTTAAACACACCAATATTCTTTGTGAATGAACCAGGTATCGTAAATTAATAAATGTTATTCCTTAAAATACAGGGGGCATAAGTAAGGAACCCCCTATGTTAAAATCCCATAGAGGCAGGCAGATTTTTATTTTTAAAGGCCAGTTATTGAATGGACTCAGGATACTATGCATCCTGATAAAGTTCCCTTGGCTTTTGTAATTAAAAGATAGATAGATAACCCCACATCACATACCCTTCACCATACCTAGATATATCATGGTTTTATATTAGGCTAATAGCTGGTTTGATTTGCATGCTACAGATTCTATTAATTGCAAAATAATTGTTGACTGGTAAGTTATTCATGACTGCAGATGCTGACTTGCCTATTTCACGATCCCTTGACCGCAACAATGCTACTTCCTAGTTTACCTGGGTTACAAGAATGCCCTTTCACTCCTGTTACAATATGCTGTAATTTATAGCAGGTTAAACAAAAGTGAGAACATATTGTGGGGAAAAATATACTTACCATTTTGGTACGCTGTTTGTTCAGCAATTTGATCTGATGGTCTAGCGTAGTCTTCCAGAGCTGCCGGCCTCTTTTCAGTGGAATTGAGCTGGAACCAGTTTAAACCAGTGGCAATAACGTTAGCTTCGTCATCTTGACTGACATCCCAAAGACATTTTAAAATTCCGTGCATTTTGGCTACAGCATGGCTTAACACCATTCAAAACATACAGACTAAAGCTGTATAAGGCAAAATAAGCTAGCAACGTTAAATTGTCTAACGTTAGCTTTATATACAAAAGCGGCACAGCCAGTGATGTAACTTACAAGTAGCTAACATTAACTAGCTAGCTAACTTTCTGTGCTGCTTCGTCAGGTTGTTCAATGATATATTGAGTCTAAAAATATGCAAGAACGTTAGCAAATTACCAAAATGTTAATGTACCTTCTCTGAGTTTTCGTGGTGGCAAGTTCTGCACAATCCTTCATACCCACACACCGTTTCACTTGGTTTCACTGGGCGCCAAATCTAGACTGCATTTTCTGGTAGGAGTCTTCTGCACGCGAGTTTGTCACGTCCGACCATCATAGACCTCTGGAGTCTAACTTGATTTCTCTAACTTGCTAACAAGTCGCAAGTTAGCTCTGGGGTAGCAAAAATCAAATTGTGCCGCCTTCACGTACCATTGATTATAATATCTACTCGAAGGTTGAAGACAAAAGTGTGTTGAGGAAAACGTCTCGTCTCGATTTAAATGTCTCCCTCTTAAAAATTTAACAGGTGATCTCCTTGTATGGGCATAGATGGTAGCTTTTTTGTAGGCGAACTTCAGAGGTCTATCAGAGCATCGTCATGTGTGGTGGTCACATCACATGGTTAGGCCTACTGTTTGCAAATGTGAACTTGAAAATATGTGCAATTAAAACAAATAAGCCAATGAAAATCATTTGAGAATTGTTGTACAACAGCTAGCGCTCTTACAGATCAGACTAATTTATAAAACAAATAGTTCTGGATGAGCATTACATTAGTTCACTTAGAGAGCTCTCTGATGGATAAGCCTGAGTAAAATATGAGATATATAAATTGAGCAAGTCTGAGTATTGTATAAGCCTTTGCTGAGATCTCTTTTGTAAATCAAAAAAGGACTAAACTGAGATGACTAGAATGAGAACGGTTCAAGCTTGTGAAGAGATCTCTTGGATCTGATGGAGCCTAATCTGAGATTTACCAAAATGATCTGAAATGAGAATTGCATGAGTTTACAGAGAGAGCTCTCTGGTGGATCAGCCTGAGTAAAATATGAGATGTATAAATTAGACAACACTGAGCATTATTTAAAATATTGATGAGATCTCATTTGTATATATTAAAGGGAGTCTACACTGAGATAACTTAACTCTTTTTGCTCCAGAGACAAACCTGAGAAGCGGGAGACAAAAGCAATAATCTAATTTTTTATATCACTGTGATCTCATTATTGTCTAGGAGAAACAACTGAGAAAGAGAGGAGCTCTCATTTTAACATTTTCTTTCCTCTGGGCTAGCAGCACACTTTATATCTATCCCCATTTACCACTAAACATATACAACTCTTACAAAGTATCTGATCCCCCATTATCCACAAAACACACATGGGGGTTTGGCGGCCAAAATGGCCGCCCAGGGGTTTGACATCAGTCACATGACTGTCACATGACACTACATCCAATATGGATGCCAAGGGGGGGCGTGGCATTGTTTGACAACAGACACATGACTGTCACATGACTTTACATCCAATATGGCTGCCCAGGGGTTTGACACCAATCACATGACTGTCACATGACTCACAAAACAATAGCAATAACAAACAACACGTGGTGACAACCACATGGCTAATTTGCATAAAAAGGAGGCGTGGTTATGACGTGATTTATGACGTTTCAGGGGGCGGGGCTTATTTTGACAGATAGTTCATGATAATTACTACTGCTAGCCTCTCGGGGCTTATTGCTTTTCTAAAACTGTTACTATAAATACCTGGCAAAGTTTCATAAAGTAAAGTTACAGCAACTAGAAATATAACGAGTTATTCCTAGATACTTTATTGATCCCCAGGGGAAATTCAAGTATTTCAAACTTTTCAAAATTCCAACTTTTGTGTTGTGCTAGCGCAGTAATATAGAACGTAATGCGGTCAAGGTGTATGTTTATGCTGCATTTTACATCGGCATCGAACGTGATTCAGCCAATCACAATCAAGGACCGAAACTATCGGTTTTAGTATATTGGCATTATTAATCATCATTATTGATTGATATATTGCCATATTAGCATTAGTAATCATCATTATTGATTGATATATTGTCATACCGCAACAACATATTGTGCGTCAACCCTGACTCCGCCCCTTACTTTAAGCACCTGGAGTATTTCCTCCAGGTATGAACAGGGTTGGGGTCCCACCCATGTGATGTCCGTGTGTGTGTGTGTTGTAGTGTGTGTGTGTGTCTGTATGGGTCCCACCCGTGTGTGTGTGTTGTAGTGTGTGTGTCTGTCTGGGTCCCACCCGTGTGTGTGTGTGTGTTGTAGTATGTGTGTGTGTGTCTGGGTCCCACCTGTGTGATGTCCGTGTATGTGTGTGTGTTGTAGTGTGTGTGTCTGTCTGGGTCCCACCCGTGTTTGTGTGTGTGTGTTGTAGTGTGTGTGTGTGTGTGTGTCTGGGTCCCACCTGTGTGATGTCCGTGTGTGTGTGACATAAGAAACAAATTTGACGCAATGTGATGTCGCAATACACCATACTTTTATAAAATCATGCAACTGTCTCTACCTTGTCTGTGGACGTCGTTATTTGCTAAGCCGGTGCTGGATAAACAAATAGCGTGTGCGGGACAGAGGAAATGTTCTTTGGTGTTGCTTTAACCCTTAGAACCCTAAGCTGTTTTTAGGGCATTTGGTGTTGCTTTAACCCTTAGAACCCTAAGCTGTTTTTAGGGCATTTGGTGTTGCTTTAACCCTTAGAGCCCTAAGCTGTTTTTAGGGCATTTGGTGTTGCTTTAACCCTTAGAACCCTAAGCTGTTTTTAGGGCATTTGGTGTTGCTTTAACCCTTAGAGCCCTAAGCTGTTTTTAGGGCATTTGGTGTTGCTTTAACCCTTAGAACCCTAAGCTGTTTTTAGGGCATTTGGTGTTGCTTTAACCCTTAGAACCCTAAGCTGTTTTTAGGGCATTTTCACTACTGTTGCTTTAACCCTTAGAACCCTAAGCTGTTTTTAGGGCATTTGGTGTTGCTTTAACCCTTAGAACCCTAAGCTGTTTTTAGGGCATTTGGTGTTGCTTTAACCCTTAGAACCCTAAGCTGTTTTTAGGGCATTTTCACTACTGTTGCTTTAAACAAATTTCGGGGTTTGTACGGTCCATATTGGGTGTGGTTTAGTTATGAAACATTATGAAATGTCTGGCGCATGGCGCAAGAAGGTAGGCCTTATGCTTCTTAATCAGTCATGGGTGTGTTTTGGGCTAACATCATTTAAACCAAGGAGAATGACATCTGTCAACTTCAAACAGTGCATCGGTATTTTGATGGTGAGCGGCGCATTTGAAGGAATCTGTTCATACACGAGACCGCATGGAACAGTTATTCCACTAAACCATGCTTTACTAAAACCTAGCAGAGTATAGCTTACATGCATTTGCACTCGTCTATTATTTGAACTCATTGGCAAAGTGACACTAACTTCACCGTGGTCTCATAGTCAACGACAACACAGTTCTACACAGTTACTTTCACTATTGACTGAAAATAGGTTGCCATCGAAAATATAGGCTGAAAAAAGCAACACTTAACCCAGTAATGTTCAAATGACTGAATAAAAAACCTAAGGACAATTATCCTGCAGAGGAGTTGCTGCTTACATCTTGTGACCGTGTGTCTTCAGCTGTGCTTCATATTTGCCTCTCGCCTCGCCTAATCATTATCAATTTGCAAATGATGGTGAATAACTACTCATTATAAGATGTATTTCGTGATCTCTTTATTCTAATTATGTTTCCCATTGTAATCGTGTAACTTGTAATGTTTTGCATGGATGTGCGCTGGTGCACGTTTGTGGATGAAAGAAGCTTGGTGCGTTGTGCACCCGCACATATAGATACAGTAGATACTTTATTGATCCCCAAGGGGAAATTCAAGGTCTCAGTAGCATACAGACATCACACACATCACACACAAAAACCACTGAACAATAAAGACAGTAGAAGATAAAAAATACTAAAATACTAAATATACTAATATACTAATCAAATATCCACATAGTGTGCTTAAGATTGAATAAGCATGAGACGCTTGCAGTGACAGGGCAGGGACTGAGCCATGCACCCTTGAAATAACATATAAACAACTTGCCATGGAGTTCTGACCAGGTTTCTCGTGGTCAGTGGCGTAATGCGTGTTAGGTAGTGTAAGAGATTTTTAGACAACGCGCCAGACCCCTCCTTAGGTTCCCCTGGGGATCAATAAAGTATCTATATATCTATCTATCTATCTATCTATCTATATAGGTCGTTAATTGCCACACCCCTTGGCGCATTGCTCAAAAAAAGATACGAATAAACGTTGCACTGGGATAATAATCCACTTTCTGCCATGCGCCAGGTTGGAAAAGGGCCCATTAGCCCAATCAGTCAGTCACACAAACTCTCTCTCTCTCACACACACACAGACACAGATACACACACACACCAGTCAGTCACACTCTCTCACACACACACAGACACACATCAGCCCAATCAGTCACACAAATACTCTCACACACACTGGAATTAGACTAATATTATTGGTGAAATGTGGTGTTCTGTCTGATCTGTTGTTGGTGGTCACACCAGGAGAAGACCCTGCTCTCGCCGTGCTAACCCGAGTGCCTTCTGGCCAGGCCGTGAGGATCATGTGCGTCTGTACCTGCCCCAGGTGGGCCTGCCTCCTGAACGAGTCCTGTTCCAGCACATCACACGGAATCCTGCCCCCAGCCCTGGGGCCTGGCCAATCAACGCCCAAGGATACTCCACCTCAGGAGACGTGGATGCCCACAGAGCTTATGCTTTGTAGACCAGAGCGGAAGAACACGTCTTTGGTTGGAAACCTTGCTGGAGGACTGGAGATTAGGAATTATGATTAAGTTGTTTTCAAATGCTCTTCCTGTGATTTTCTGATGACTAGCACTGTCACTGCAAATTCAATTTAATTTAATCTGGTCTTAAATGTTTTATGTCTCAAATTATGCAAGCAAAACGCAGACTACTGTTTGATCCTTTATGTGTTTAATTTTGTCCCATATTGAAATTAGATTTTCTCTATCAAGTCTATTTAAATTTTCAGCCACTCCTTGTTTAACTGGTGTGGTCTACTTAGCCTTGAAAGAACTCTGGATTCACGCAGATCATGTACAAAACTTGCTTCATATATCTGATAGGACTGACTGGATTTACGCTGGTCATGTACACTACTTGCTTCATATATCTTATTGATAAGAGTTTGGAAATACCGAGAATATTCTTAGAGTTGCGCTCCCAGGGACCTGAGCTAGTCACATTCACATAAACATGCATCTGCACTGCAACTTGGATAAGTCAGCCCATAAACATAGAACCCCAGGTTCCAAGGTCTAGGCCCTACAGTCCTTATCTATGAGGCAGAACCCCAGGGCCTAAGTTAGAGGTCTGCGTGGGACAGATTTTTCAGTCCCGTTCCCGCCTGCTCCTGCAATAATGTATAATTTTTAAGTATGAGTATACTCTTTTGATCCCGTGAGGGAAATTTGGTCTTTGCATTTATCCCAATCCGTGAATTAGTGAAACACACTCAGCACTTAGTTAATTAATCTCCAAAAAAATAGATTGTTAGTGAAAAGACTCCCTAAGTTTATATATTTTTTATTATTATATTGTTTATCATTTCTTAAATGTACACTTAAATTTGCACAAATTTGCACAAAAAGCGCTGTGGAGAAATTGCATGATTGTTTGGCTCTGCCACCTAACCAGTTTACCAGCTAGGAAACCCTGTAGCTCTGGACCAGGGGCTCATCAAAAGTTCACCCATTTTGTTAATCTCAACCCAGCACTCCAGTGTGTCCTGCTTTGTAAGTCATCACTTTAATGATCCTTGCAGTGACTTGTGATGTTTATACGTTTGTAGAGTAGCTCTGCTATCATGTGTAAGGTTACCATAAGGCCTTTGTTTGTTGGTTTTGGTGTGTTGGAGTGCCATGTGAGAGTAGCCTGGAAATATCCAGACTCTCGTCCGTACATTTAATTTGTACAGAGAGTCTGGCCACTTTCCATTGCCAAGCGTTAACTTCCTTGAAGGCGAGTACTCTGTTGAAGTTTAAAACTATTGGATCTGCCCAGAGCCACTCTGGATCTGCCGTAACCAATCGCTAACGTTTGGTTGTGACGTATGTCTGGCTCAAATTAGCACACGACCTCAACGTCATCGTGCTCAGCTACTCCCTCTGTTCGCTGATTGGACCTGCAGATTTTTGCAGGAGAAAACCTGCAAATATACCGCAGACCCAGACGACATACTGAAGGGGAATTAAAATTGAGCGGAAGTACGTAGGAGGGCGGAGTCAGGCTAATGTGAGAGATGGTTAGATGATAATGGTTAATGGTGGATTGACTTGGGATGTGAAGGATTGTTTAGTTCTTTCTCATATAGCCATGTGATTTCAGTTTATTGTTCATATGTCAATTGTTTGGTTTGTGAGCTGAGATCTTTACTGATTTACCCCATTCACTGAATACCCCATTTTCTGTTTATTGCCTATTTGATGCAGCACTCGTATAAGTATAGATACTCTTTTGATCTCGTGAGGGAAATTTGGTCTCTGCATTTAACCCAATCTGTGAGTTAGTGAAACACACAGTGAACACACAGTGAGGTGAAGCACACAGTAACCAGAGCAGTGAGCTGCCTGCTACAGCGGTGTTTAGGGAGCAGTGAGGGGTCAGGTACCGCTGTCTCGCTATCCGGCAAAAATATTCTTTGGACGCCGGCATTGACCGATTACCGGCGCCCATTGACTTACATTGAACACATGTAAACAAAACGTCACTTTGACACAAAACTACATTTTTGTACAACATTTATACAGCAAAAAGTACAGAATTTGGATCAAGAAATGTGGAGAAATATCGATATTAAGAAAATTGCCGCTGCGTGACGCCGAGCTAATGGCATTTCCCCTTGTCCATAGGTCACGTATAACGGTCACGTCGGTGGCCGTTATCCCTCACATGTCAGAGTAATGACATTCAAAAACATACCTTTATATTACATTACAAATTATAAAGGAACGAAATTTCAAAAGAAAAACGCAATGTTAGCTGGATGACACGAATATTAGTAAGGAAAAACAAGATTTTTACCGTAATGTCCCGTGAAATTACATATGTTGTGGCGCTATTGCGCGGCACGGCCAGCAGATGACATCATTGCACTGCAGCAACCAGGAACCAGCAATAAACCTCGACACTCGAGATTTTAGGGCCGTTGTCAGCCACAACGCACAATCTGAAAATCTGAATTGTGAAGTAGACCTACTCCATAGTCACGTGTGCCTGTTCATTCATTCCATGTCAATAGAACAAACCAAATTACAATAGGCTAGTAATGCAATACTACATACAATACATATGTATATATGCAGACCTGTTCGAAGACACAACATACATGTCATATGTACATGTAAGTAATTAACTGGTACACTTAATAGGTTTATTCCACTGTATCAAAGAGTAACAAGGTTGTAGCAGCACAGCTGTTACATGTACACTGAAGACAATGAGGCCTTGACTGGAGCTAAGAATGATTTGTATATCAAATCTATCATGACCAGATTTACCCCATCCAGTAGGTCTCAGGTCAGTTCTTTGCCTCCGATGAAAATGTAGGCAAATTGGCAAAGTTTTGTAAAAGCACTCAGTATTACAATGTAACAACTATAGCCTACAGTATGTAGGTACCCACAAATACATAATGCAAGTACAATGATAGTACAGTACCTGATAGTACATGTTGTTACACAGGTTGTACCACTGTACCTAATTAGGTAGGTACAGTGTAACAGCGACACATTCAAATTAAGTGTTGCCGATGAATTTCCCCAGTAGTGGACAATAAAGACTTATATTCTAGCCTACACGTCACATGTAGCCTACTAGAAGTGATGTTTCAGCTAGAAGAAATTGACCCTCCAACTTTGCTGATGCACAGAACAGGTGTGCTGAGCTTTGTTTTTGCTCTTCAAAGTGTTGTAAGTAAGGTGGTGTAAATAGCCTATAGGCAGGTGGTGAGACAGGTCAAGAAATATGGTGCAGTGAAACAGTACTATACAGCTGATTTTCAGAAGGTGGTTTAGAGTAGTATAAATGAAATATAAATATGTGCACTGTATTACCTTATAAGAGCAGAATAAATATGGCTATGAATAACAATGTCAGTTGATATTATTTTAAATGTTGGTGACATTACATTAATAAGGAGAATAGCAATAATAAACAACAATGTGAATGCAATATCAATGGGCAATAAATGGAAATCAACAAATACCATAACATACGAACATGCATGGTGAACAAATATGTCTTTACACCCCTGTTGACAGGTGCATGCAAAAACACAGAAAGCAGACAAGGATTCTGTTTTTATAACACATGTATTAAGCAATGAACATTTGAAGTATTGTTTTGTTCTTCTAACATCAATAGTAATTGTGCAGAGGTTGTAACATAATGATAAATACATGCTGTCACATTATGAAAATATACCCTTTCTTGTCTTGCAAATCAGAAGCAGCAGCACTATGCTATTACATCGTTTACCGTAGGGACTAGGTATGAGGGAGACTGAGCTGCCAATCTCTCTTAACAGGTCCTGCATCATATCTACAAATATCTGTTCTGCTCTGCACAAACATAAGCAGGGTCTGATTTAGCGTGGCAGAGTGCTGATTGACAATAACATGGTTCCCTGCAGTGTTTGGTGGATTCCCATTGATGTTTGTGCGTTCTGTTTGACTGTACATTTTATGTGTGGCATCTCATCCCTCAGTTGTCTAACATGTTTTCTCACAGCTACTGATTGCATTAGCAGCTGAAAGACCAACTTGTAACAAGGTCCCAATTGTGGATACACCCATTAACAGTCCTTGCGACCAATGACATCCGGATCAACTACAAACTTTTGATTGATTTTCAACAATGAACAGTTAGTTCAGTGTAATACGTTCAGCTCTCTCCCCCATCTTAATATGTCAACATTATATGATATGACCCTATTTTTACATTATAGCGTACATATGTTATAGCCTAACCGTTATCTATAGGTGACTGATGAGGTTCATGTTAGCATATATTCATTAGCGACACAATTAATATTGGAGCTATTTCACTGTCGCAGACCCAGACGTGCTTGGTATAAAGTTCTAGAATTAAACTCAGACGCAGCAGGGTAATATTTTCGGCTCTTTACTGAACTTCAATCTCACACTTCAGTTCGTACATCCATGTTAGTAAATAATGCCTGACTTCCTACTCCCGCAGTTTTACTTAAACAATAAAGCCAGAGCGCCCCCTTGTGGCTTGAATGGAACAATGTTAAGACACAACACATGTGAACATGAAACACTACAACATAACATCACATGTTATAAATCATAAACATTACAACCCTCCTTTCTTTACTTTTTTTTTTTTAAACTGTTCACATTATTCAAAATCAGTGAGGTATGCTGGGGGTCCTCTATTCATCCTGACTGGGTATCTGTGAACAGGTGATTGAGGGTCAGGGGCTAGAGGTTCTGGAATTTGTTCAGGAAGGGGGTCAGAGGCTAGGGGACCTGGAGTTTGTTCGGGAAGAGTTTCAGTCCAGTCCACATCACGACCACCACTTGTGACACAAGTTGTCACTAAAAGGTAATCACCAGAAGGGAATGGACCACAGAAATCTACGCCAACCTTTTCCCATGGTGATGACGGCAGCTCAGACATGCGGAGAGGTTCTTGTGTGTGGTTGGGCACAACAGCCTGACATGGGATACACCCAGCTATCATTGTTTCTACCTGTCTGTCAATGCCAGGAAACCAGACTTTCTCTCTGATCAGTTTTTTCGTTTTGACCAGCCCCTGGTGTCCTTCGTGTGCGAGTGATATTGCCCTGGCTTGTAATGGATGGGGGATAACAATCTTAGTGCCCCGTAGTACAGTGTCACCAGTAGCTGTGACTGTCAGTTCATTTTTGATTTTGTGAAATGATTTTAGTGCAGCAGTATCAACTCCATCATCAAAATCTTGTTGGCCAGACAATGACCCCCATGAGCCACTTTTTATGACTTGGATGAGTTTACATAGAGTGGGGTCAGCCTTGGTTGCGTTCTGAATTTCTGTTAATGTCATTGCTTTGGGGATGGCGTTTGCAGTAACAAAATGTACATATTCTTCCACTTGTTGCTCTGTGTTTGAAGCTTCCTGACATACATGTGAAACATGTGCGGGGTGGCGTGACATGTAATCTGCTGGGTTCTCTTTGCCAGCCTTATAACAGACTGTGTAGTTGTAAGGTTGAAGACGTAGACTCCACCGTTCTATACGAGCAGGGGGCTTAGATTTGGGGTTATTAAAAATCCATTCCAACGGTTTGTGGTCACTGACAAGGGTAAAGGGTGCCCCGTAAAGATATATGTGAAAATGTTCACAGCCCCAGACAATGGCAAGAGCCTCACGTTCTGTTTGTGAATATTTTTGTTCTATGGGTGACAAAGCTCTGCTTGCATAACTTATCACTCTGGCGGGTTCAAGTGGGCCACTTCTCTGTGCCAATACGGCTCCAAGACCCACGGGACTTGCATCAACCACCAGTTCAGTTAGTTTGTGCGGGTCAAAGTAAGTCATGATTGCATCACTTGTTAAACTTTGTTTCATTCTATCAAGGGACTTCTGATGATTCTCTGTCCAGGTCCAGTGAACATTTTTCTTTGTAAGCTCTCTCAACGGTTGAGTTATAGTGGCAAAGTCCTTGATAAAGCGAGCACTGTAATTTGCCATTCCAAGAAGACTGCGAACCTCGCTGGCATTGGTTGGAGCAGCAGCATCATGCAGTGCCTGAACCTTCTTGGGATCAGGAGAGAAACCTCCATCTGAGAATGTGTAGCCGAAGAAGTCCAGAGTGGTTTGTGCGTATGCACATTTGGCCTTATTAAGAGTTAGATTCTTCTCTTTAAAGCTTGATCATGGCCAGCCTTCGTTCTGCCAAATACCAAAATGTCATCACTCAGGTTGATGACTCCTGGAATACCATCCAGGGCTTGCTGAATGGCATTTTGAAATACCTCTGCTGCCGAGGAGACTTCAAAGCTGAGTCTTTTGTAGCGTCGCAATCCTAAATGCGTGGAGAATGTTGTGATATATCGTGATGATGGCTCCAATTCCAGCTGATGGTACCCACGATTTAGATCAAGTTTCGAGAAGAACCTGGCTCCATTCAGTGTTTGTATGACATCATCTACTGTAGGTGTGAGATGTCTTTCTCGTTCAATGGCCTGATTGGGTACCCTCATGTCCACACAAATACGCACTGCTTCTGGGTCTTTTGGCTTCGGAACAGGAACAATTGGAGAAACCCACGGGGTAGGCCCATCCACCTTCTCAATGATGTCAAGTTTCTCTAAACGTTGTAGTTCAGCTTCAATTCGTTTCCTAACATGAAATGGAACTCTTCTGTGGGGTTGCGTGACTGGAGGAACATTTTTCTTAATGTGTAGCTTGACCTGGAAATCCCATGAAAGAGGTCAGCATACTCGGTGAGAAGATCATCTACTGCTGCTTCCACCCGTATGTAAATAACGCACTTTGTGTCTGCCTCTGATGTTGTTTCGAGGCTGCTTGGACCGACAACACTTGGAAAAATGTCCTTGTTTTCCACAGGCATTACATGTTTTTCCCCTCGCTGGGCACACCATCCCCTCGCGGTGGGGGAAAGTACCTGAGCAGTTGTAGCATCTTTTCTTGCCCGCTCCACTGTCTCTGTCAATAGCCATGACGTCTTCCCGCGGATTTTCTCGCACAGCACCTTGTTGTGTTCGTTCCATTCCCGATGCTTGAAACTCAGCAAGTGCTATAGCTCTGCCGAGTGATAGGAGTTTCTCCAACGTCATGTCTGGTTTCTGTAGTGCTTGATGCCGCAATTTATTGCACGTGCATGTTTGGATAATTATGGTTTTGATCTCTCTTTCGACATCTTGAAAGTCACAAGTTGCTGCTAAGTGCCGTAGTCGTACGTGATAGGAGTCAAGCGTTTCCCCTGCTAGTTGTGTAGCTTGTCTGAATTTGTAAGTCTCATAGGCTATGTTGATTTTTGGGGAAAAATACTCACTCAGTTTCTCTTTTGCGGTTTTGTAGTCTTCTCCTGTGCCAGTAAGTGTATCAAAAATGTCCTGTACCCCGTCCCCAGCATAATGCAAAAGCATTGCACGTTTCCTTTTATCATCTTTTATATCCAGAGCAACTACGAAGTTTTCAAACCGCTGTAGCCACTTCTTCCAGCGGATGGATGCGTTGTGATCCTTGTTAATATCAAAAGCAGGGAAGGACGGCAGTATGGCAGCCATTTTCAGAAGAAAAGATAAAAGTTTAAATCCTCGTCGCCAGTATAAAGTTCTAGAATTAAACTCAGACGCAGCAGGGTAATATTTTCGGCTCTTTACTGAACTTCAATCTCACACTTCAGTTCGTACATCCATGTTAGTAAATAATGCCCGACTTCTTACTCCCGCAGTTTTACTTAAACAATAAAGCCAGAGCGCCCCCTTGTGGCTTGAATGGAACAATGTTAAGACACAACACATGTGAACATGAAACACTACAACATAACATCACATGTTATAAATCATAAACATTACACTTGGTAGCCTAGGCTACTTAGTCATAGGCCAACATGAGACGTAAGCCCCCGTGTCGTCATGACTTAGGTTAGCCTATGCTGTTGTTATTATCTGTAGGACATATTGTCTGTGGAACACAATTGTAGGCTAGGCCTATATTTGATTTTCAGTAAGCTTATGTATCAATGATAAAGCTTCTTTACTTTTTTTGGTGTAATTATTTCATTTTTTTTTATCTATGTAGGCTATTTCTTTAATGTTATTTACATTATTATTTTGTTAATACATGGAATAAATCACCACAAACACACACAACTGTAGCCTATGGGCTTCTTCTGTAGCCTACCCTGTTTGTGCAGCGTGGCTAACAACGCCCCTAAAACAAGTGTAACCGTCGGTACAATTCACCCGCTATTAGACCCGAAGTGCAGGAGAAGTGGATATTCAACCACGCTATCCTTCAGGTCGCAGTGACACGTAGGCATACTTTATGTGCTGTGTCATGCTGCCATCTAGTGGTTGTGGAATATTTAACACCCATTATAGTTCTGGGAATAGATGTACCCTCGAATAAATGTACTTTGTTACAAATTATTTGGGTAATCCATCTGATAAAATGTGTTTTTCTTTTTATACTTCGTTCTTTTATAAATTGAATTAAATTGTTAGGGGTTGACACTTTGCATAAGATTTCTCCACATTACTTGATCCAAATTCTGTGAATTTTGCTGTATAAATGTTGTACAAATATGTGGTTTCGTATCAAAGTGGAATGGTTGTTGTCATAAGTCAGCGGTGTTAGTTTGAGCACATAATTGACGTTTTGTTTACATGTGTTCAATGTAAGTCAATGGGAGCCAGAAATCCATAAATAGCGGCGACCAAAGATTATCTTGCCGGATAGCGAGGCAGTGGTGGGTCAGGTGCCTTGCTCAAGGGCACTTCAGCTGTTCCTACTGGTCTCGTAAGCCTGAAGCCCTAACCAGTAGGCCACGACCAGGGGGTCAGGATTTGAAAGGTTAGCTTCAGCCACTTAGCATGGCATTTGGCCGCCGACATTTTTGAAAACATGGCGTTACATGGTTGCAACTTCCGGCACCAGTTTTTACATGCTGATAGGTAGATGACAGCTCATGCACGAGTTTAGTTTTGGGCACGAGCGTCCTCGCGCGTCCACGTTGGTGGTAAATAAAAGAAAAAGTAAATGTTGTCATATCAGGATATTATTTGCCTTATGTGTGGGTTGACAAGGTAACTGACTATGACCATACATTTTAGCAGATGCATAGCAATGACCTATATCCAATTATTAGCCTACTCATTCCGTTGTGTATGAAAACTATTTTAAAACGTAAACTGTATTACTACCTGTAGTCCATGACATCGCAACATCTGGATCATGTAAGCTGTCTCCCCAAGTGATTTAAAACGAAACAAATGTCAATGACTTATTTAGATTGCTTTCTTGCAACATTGACCTGATTAGGATATGCATTTGATTTAAATGGCCAGGCTTCCAGTCGAGGCAAAAGCCAAATATCCAACAACAGTTGCAGACTCTTGAAATGCCTGCTCGAACCACAATACCCGAGGGATGTACGCTTCTATCGGGAAGTTTAACTTGCGTTGGCTTCATTTCGTCTGCCTGCAAATGTAGCCTAGGTTTAACAACCTGCAAATTCACACTGGGTGCAGCAAAAATCCCAGCTATCCAAAGTTTCTTACATCCCATGTCTACTTAAAGGAGAATTCCGGTGTGATATTGACCTAAAGTGTGTTGAAACATGATACCGAGTGTGAACGTATGTCTCATAGCCCATCTTGGCTTGTCCCCTGCACTCCAAAATCTGGCACTAGTTAGCCGATGTTACCAACAGCTTTTTCAATGATGGTGCTTCGGCATCAGGCTAGCCATGCAAATAAATCACTGTTTTACACCATTTACGGTATGATAAGGGATCAGATTCCAAAAATAATTCCGTGGAAATGCATGGATTCCAGCTGCTACTACTGGAAGAAAATGGAATCCATGCATTTCCACTGAATTATTTTTGGAATCTGATCCCTTATCATACCTGTTCATTCTTACTCGTCACTCGACTTATCGTGACTAAATTCAAGATGGCTGCAAACGCTAAACTTCGTGAAGATACTGTCTGCATAAATCGTCTTGTAAGTAAACTACCAGTGCTTTTTCAAAGTTCTCAATGTCTCGTTTTAAATGTCAGGGCCCTCGGAAGTGTGGAGATACATTGAGCCTCGTAAATGGTGTAAAACAGTGATTTATTTGCATGGCTAGCCCGATGCCGAAGCACCACCATTGAAAAAGCTGTTGGTAGCATCGGCTAACTAGCACTCGGTATCATGTTTAAACACACTTTAGGTCAATATCACACCGGAATTCTCCTTTAATTATAGTCCTTTTCGTTGGATAGCCTATTGCATAATAGGCCTACAACCTGTCCAAATATAGCATTTAGGAATCATTATTTGTGTAGCCTAAAGTGACTCAATATTGATTCACATTGTTTATTATAACATATGGACATCACATTAGGACTTCAGAGACGGGGCAAACTTCTACCACCATTCCCAAAATGTTATCCCAACCAATTAAATAAATTTGCGCTTATAATGAGGTGAAGCGCGTTCCCGAACAACTTCTTTGCCTCTGAGGGAATGCCCAATCTTCATCAACGACATACCGTTGGACCTTACGTTGTCTCTGTCTGTAACGTGGAATCTATTAGGCTAATTCTAGCTGGTGCCGGAAACGAACACCCATGAAACGCCATTTTCGTAAAGATGGCTGCGGCCAATTTCAAACTTTTTTGGCGAAAGTAGCTAGCCTAGCATGGGCCATTGAAATGAATGGGGGCGGGACTTAGTCACTTTCTCCAGTTATATATAATACCTCCATGGCCACGACTGCCCCAACACATGTTAAGAACAAAAGAAAAAATTAATTAAAACTCAAATAAAGTTTGCTGGTGTTGCACCGAAACCTGCCATCTCCATGTCATCACTCCATACCATTGAGCCTTCTGACCAAGGCTCTGCCTGCTCACCACACACTCACTCTACCTTGACCCACATCGCCCCCTACGGTTCCTTCAGTTAGACTTAATAACATTATGTTTAGTCAAGTTGAATGCATGAATCTGTAGTCGGAGACAGTGAATTATATGAGGTGTGGAAGTCATTTAGTTAATATTTTGTGGATAAATTGGGTTTAAAATAAATATAAAGCATTGTTCTTGGTGAAAGGTTGTTTTATTAGTATAATTGTTCAAAACTGATTTTTATTTGTATAATTGTTCAATATTCATTTTTTTGATAACTAAATCTTTATCATGGAGATGCGAAATGTACCCGGAATTATAGAATATATAAGTGCCCAACCACAGGGCTCAATAGTCCCCCTCGTGGAGTGTCACCCAAATAGTTAACACTCAGAGTGTCAGAAAAACCTGCTAGAGCTGGAACTCTTAAGCCATAAAGAACGAGCTGTTACACTCTGACTATGCCCTATATCTGTCTACTCTGTTAGAATGACAGCACTCACCCGAACAGTGCTCTTTGAACTGAGTAATGAGGGTCTTAACATAACTGCACTCCGTTACAAAGATTACCTTTAACAGACAACCACAAAGCAGTACAAAATCACATACAGGAAGAATGACAGGCCAACTACTTCACAGAGAAGGAGAATATCTGCTAAAGTTGCTGAACATTTATATCTCTGGATTTCCTCTACCTAGGGGTAGGGTTAGGGAAATATCATGCATTGGATTTACATCACCTCTACCTTTGTTGAACCACTGAAATATTTTTTTCTTGGAAAATGCAGTGTTAGGTGACACTAATGATAGTGATAGACTGTGGATAATTTGATGGTCTCCATTCTTCTCAGAATGTTGAAGTCTATGAGACACAGTGGCTCATTCCTAGCCTGGGAAAAACCCAGACGTACTTCCGGCAAATTCTAGATTCGCTCTGAAAGTCCGTCTGGCCAAGAACCCATTCTAGATCATTTCTAATTTTCCTAGATCGAGGCACCCAGGGTTCCCACGGATCCTTAAGTCTTAAAAAGTCTTAATTACAACATTTTATTTTTCTTCCATTTTCCTTCTTTCCTACTTCAAGGCCAGATGATCTGAGCTATATCAAGAGGGGCGACCTGAAGATTATTTGCCTTCCTCTAATAATTGTGCCTGTGTGTGTGGGTGAGTGTGTGTGTGAGTGTGTGTGTGGGTGGGTGTGAGTGTGGGTGGGTGTGTGTGTGGGTGAGTGTGGGTGTGTGTGTGGGTGGGTGTGAGTGTGTGTGTGCGGGGGGGGTCGTATGTGTATTGAGGGGCTGTGAGTGTATGAGTGTGTATGTCCATGTGTGGGTTCATAGGTGGGTGGGTGGGGAGCGGGGATACAAATAGGCACTAAAATATTCACAATGTAAGAAAAGACAATAGGGGAGAGACTCCAAGACATCATGCTGTTCACCACACTTGTAAGGGCATGCCTTAGTCCAATATACATCATAACCAAACTTTGGTGTGGACGAAACAGTAAGACCCTGTTATTCCACGGCATCCAGTGGAAGCTACTTAGTAACCATGTAGAAGAGGTTACACTCTTTGGAAGTTTAAGATGGGAGTTTTTGGTAAGGGGGAATGTCTCACTTTTGCACTTTTTTCTTTATGTTTTTTTGTTTGGTTTTCTTAGAAATAAATACAAAGGGGAAATTAAATATCTCTCATGGGGAAAGTTAGATGCATATCCTTAAATGTAAATGGGCTAAATAATGTCATAAAAAGGAAACGGATACTCCAGTACCTTAAGAAAGAAGGGGGAGAAATAATCTTTCTCCAAGAAACTCATTTAAGTACAATTGAACATGCTAAAATGGAAAAATTAGCTAATGCACAGGTGTTCCACTACTCCCACTCAACATCTAAAAGAGTCGTCTCAATCTTGATCAATAACCATCTCATGTTTAAAAAAATAAAATGTATTAGGGACAAAGAAGGAAGATGCGTAGTAGTAATGTAAGTATTAGTAAAGTAATGCTAGAAGAACATTGTCTAACACTCTTAGTAAAGTAATGCTAGAAGAACATTGCCTAACACTCTTAGTAAAGTAATGCTAGAAGAACATTGTCTAACACTCTTAGTAAAGTAATGCTAGAAGAACATTGTCTAACACTCTTAGTAAAGTAATGCTAGAAGAACATTGTCTAACACTCTTAGTAAAGTAATGCTAGAAGAACATTGTCTAACACTCTTAGTAAAGTAATGCTAGAAGAACATTGCTAACACTCTTAGTAAAGTAATGCTAGAAGAACATTGTCTAACACTCTTAGTAAAGTAATGCTAGAAGAACATTGCCTAACACTCTTAGTAAAGTAATGCTAGAAGAACATTGTCTAACACTCTTAGTAAAGTAATGCTAGAAGAACATTGCTAACACTCTTAGTAAAGTAATGCTAGAAGAACATTGCTAACACTCTTAGTAAAGTAATGCTAGAAGAACATTGTCTAACACTCATTAATGTATATAACCCTCCAGGAAAAGGGGATAGACTTATGAAAATACTACAATTGTTAATGTTGGAGGCACAAGGAACTATAATTATGGGTGGGGATTTTAACTTGGTCATGAACCCGAAAACAGATACCCAGAGTAGGACGAAACACAAATCAGAGAAAGCTGCAGACCTACTCCGAAAAGCTGAAACAGACATAGGTTTAATAGATGTTTGGCATTGTCTACACCCTTGTGACAAACCTTTCACTTTCTATTCTGATGCACATAAGGTCTTCACAAGATTGGATTACTTTTTTATATACAAAAAGGATATTGCAAGAGTCAGCAAGTGCAAAATATTACCCATAACAATAACTGATCATGCTCCGGTTGTAATGGAATTGAATATGAATGTGGAGAAAGGGGAAACACTTTGGAGACTGAATAACTCATTACTGGGAAATCCTTACTTAACCCTTAAGTTTTTTTCAAAACGTTCGATTTTGACATCTTAATTTCAAAAGGCTATATCTTAAAAGTGATAAGAGATAGAGACTTTCTGTAAATTAGAGAAATATTAAGGATGACCCAAAGTTTATGTAGGGATTAAATTTCCCCATCTAATTTGCATATTATGACGTCATATGACGTGGTGGCCATCTTGGATTATAGAATTTTCATGAAAAGTCACATGTTTGAATGATAAAATTCAGCACTTCTTTCCCCCCAAAATGTCCCTCATCTTCTGTGTGCTATATTGCACAATACTGAATGCTCAGGTAAATAGTAAGTAGTAAACAAACTGTGTAAATCATTACTAATAAATGGCAGTAACAAACCGAATGAATGTAGCTGTAGGTTGGCCTTTTGCTGTAGAGATTTTCCATTTACTACATACAGTAGGCACTCTGAAGCCATGTATGGGGTACATATATATTATTCATATGACACACAAACACAAGTAGACAAGACCTGTTTAGTTCAAAAGCTCACTCGCCACGGCAAGGCACAGATCAGGAGTGAGATGACGAGACAAGACGAGAGACAATGTTAGTATTTTTTTTTTTTTTTGTTGTTTTTGTTGATGTTTTTTTGGTTGTTTTTTTTAGCTGACAAAGACACATACATCACAAGGACATGAACTCACAAAAAAGAACACATAGTGTACACTACTATGGTCAGGGAAATAGATAGTAAATCAACAGTCTAAATCATTACTAATAAATGGCAGACAAAAAAAAGAATTTATGTAGCAGGCCTTTTGCTGTAGAGATAATGACTCCCTATCCATCCAGGTGACATTTCTTGTAGTGTTTCAGGGTGTGGTACCTCTCATTGCAAGGCACAACACAAAGACCCACCCCACACTGCCTACACATGTATTTTGTCTGACGGCGGCCTTTAGGGCGGGTCCGATCAGAACAAACGACACAATCTGGCTTACCATCAGCCTGGCACATAAAGTGGCGCTCAGTGAGTCTCTGTGGCATGTCTCCCAGTGAGGATGACTTTCGGCCTTTGTTGCTCTCTTTCCTGGAGAAGCCTTCCAGTAAAGCAGAGATGACATCCTGCACGAAGACTTTCAGGGGCTTGTGAGGAGCAGCAGTGCAGCGGCAGTAAATGATGTGGGCATTCACCATGCTTACACTGAGAATGCCATTGAAAATTCTATTGTACCATTTCCTTGATCTATGGGGAAAGAGGTAGGTCTTCATTCTCTGGTCTGCTGTGTCGACACCCCCCATGAATGAATTGTAGTCATCAACACAAACAGGCCTATTTATCTCCCTATAGCCACTATCAGTGTGTTTGGTCCTGATGCGCTTTCTGACACATGTGTTGGAATGCAGTGTAGAGAGCATTGTGAGGCGCTTTGTATCATGCCACGCACAAGCTAGCAACTTCCCCTTCCTCATGAAGACTGGGTCATCTCCCTTGCTCAATGGCAGCTGTTCACGGGTGAGGCCCTTTGGCATCCCCTTCCTGTTACTGCTGACAGTCCCACACAAACCCGAATCATTGTTTGCCAGCTCATCTGCTATGGCTGGCGAGGTGTAATAGCTGTCCATGTACACCTCATGCCCTTTCCCTGTGTACGGGGCCATCAGCTCACGGACAACAAGGTGTGTGGCACCGAAATCAGCATTAGGCCTATTTTGTCCAGTGTACATGGACCACTGTAGCACATAGCCTGACTTTTGCCTCACTCAGAACAAATACTTTGTAACCATATTTGTCTGGTTTGTTTGGGTTATACATTTTAGGGTTGATTTTCCTTTGAATGCAATCGCTATTTCATCCAGTGACAGCTGCTTAGATGGGCCATACACTGCTGAAAACCGGGGATGACCAAATTAATTATTATGGCGGATTTTGAATAGCCTGTCATAGCCTGGCTGACCCCTGTCAACATACTCCTCATTATTAGTGAAATGAAGGAAAGACAAAATCATCTCAAATCTATTCCTGGACATCACCTTCCCAAATCCAGGTGTTGCTGTTGGCCAATATTCAGCCCAATAATCCTCCAACTCTGACTTCTCTACCAGACCCATACTCAAATGCAGGGAAAAGAAGGCTTTCATTTCACTGACAGTTACGTCAGACCATTGATGAAATCTGGAGTGTGGCTGGAATTGATGGGAGGCTAAAAACTGATGGGCATAGCGATTTGTCTCAATAACAAGTAAATTCCAGAACTCATCAGAGAGAAAGAGTGATAGAAAATCTAGGGGCTTAATTGGCATTGGAGAGTTCTCTTTCCCCAGATAACCAATTGGCTGATCAAAGGGCGTGATCCAACTTTGGTACTGCTCCTCATTGGCCAAGTATTCAAAGCCATCATCTTGCACTAAACTATTCATGGCTCCTCTGCCCCGTGTCACACCGCCTCTGCTCCTGCTGCGACTAGCACGGCCTGATCTGCCTCGCGCGCGCGCCGAGTGGAGAGAAGTTGCACAGCTCGAACTAGGCCTACTGTCATTCTCATTGCGACTCCCCCTGCCTCCACGTTGCCCCCTAACTGTCCTATGAACACTTCGACCTCGTCTAACATCCCCAGTGGCATTAGACAACTGCTCCAACAACACGTTACTGTCGCCGCGATTGCGGAGAGGCACACGGTCAGAAGACAAAGAAGCTAGCTGGCTAGCGCTGTAAAAAGACTGGACCCCCACATAACTTCCAGCCTCGTTTCCCACATCACTAACACGCCTGCTAACTTCCCGATGAACACTACGACCCCGTGAAACATTGTTCCCAGCACTAACATTGGGCAAAGGACCATCTACATTGGGCAAAGGATTCATTTGTGCTTGGTGTAGGTCTAAACTTTGTCCAGCTGCACCATTGCAAGGCAGGGACGCATCTGAAGCGTGGTGAGTAAACGAATCACCGTCATTTTCTAAAGGCAGATATTCTCCTTCAGAATCAGGGTCAGCGAATAGAAAACCCAACACTTCATTGCGGGTAAACTTTTCTGATGCCATTACACGATTATGTAGTTCAAATACTCTCTGACGTTGACAATACCGCTCTGATAAAAATGACAAAGACGCACACTAGCTCCGGTATTTCTCGCACTGATTCAATGAGCTCTAGCGGGAAGATTTTGTATAGAAGCATGACGATTTTTCGACTCGGTGATGACGTATGACATGTCTGCCATCTACTGGAGTGGAGTTTGAACGAATTATGACACCCTATTTGACAAAATCGGCCGTTTTATTCAGTGCCGCATCTTGTCGACTATAGTCGCCCGTGGCGCCTAGAGGGTTAAAAGACAAAATCGCGAGGAAAATCAAGTCGTTCTTTGAGTTAAATGATAATGGTGAAGTATCGGACATAGTATTATGGGAAGCTGCAAAGGCAACAATTCGAGGAGAAATAATTGCACTTTCCTCCTGGGAAAAGAAACAAAAAGAGAAAACAAAGACCAACTTAGAAAAGAAGATAGGAGACCTGCAAAAAACCCTAACCCTAACCCTAGGAAGATAGGAGACCTGCAAAAAACCCTAACCCTAACCCTAGGAAGATTAGGAGACCTGCAAAAAGAATATGGACTTTGTATGAAAACAGAGGTATACACACAATCATGTGCCACTAAAAAACTACTGAAATCATTAGAATCAATGGAGATTGAAAGTGCTTTGTAAACAAACTTATTTTGACAATAGAACGACCTCCTTGAAAAAATTGGCATTTAAGTGAAAAAACAACAAGAAAGATCTATAGTAGCCACGGTTAAGGATAAAAAAAGGTGTTTACAGGAGGGGAAAATCAAATATTGCATCTGGTTTCAGGGAGTTCTACCAAGATCTGTATACCCCTGAATCAAAGGTTGACAGCAAAGAAATTCAAATTTTTTTGGACATGTTACAGCTCCCAGCAGTAACTGATGGTCAGAACAAAGAGTTAACACAGCAAATAACAGAAATAGAAATAGTTAAGACTATAAAGAATGGGAAGGCTGGGAGAAGCCCGGGTGATGACGGGTACACTTATGAATTTTATAAGGAGTTTCAAGGGTTATTAACACCCATTTTGTGTAGAGTTTTTAATAAGATTCTGGAAACAGGACTCTGGCCTAATACCTGGAACTCAGCAATAATTTCTGTGTTGTATAAAGAAGGAAAAGACCCTGAATGTTGCTCTTCATATAGGCCTATATCCCTGCTAAACGTAGACCAAAACATATTTACAGCTATAATTGCTAAGAGATTGTCAAATATAATGCCTAAAATAATCAACTTGGACCAAACAGGCTTTGTGAAAGACAGATTGTTGAGTGATAATATTCACCGCACCCTTAATATTATAGACCACGCCTCAAAAATTAAGTTACCTATGTTAGCTATAACACTGGATGCAGAGAAGACGTTCGATAGATTATTTTGGACCTTCCTAATTGAAGTGTGTAAGAAGTTTAATTTCAATCAGACATTTGTTAATTTGATCAGAGGAATGTATAAATACCCACAGGCCAGAGTGAAAGTTAACGGAACCTTGTCTGATTCATTCACAATAAAGAGAGGAACCAAACAGGGTGACCCATTATCTCCACAACTATTTGCCTTATGTATAGAGCCATTAGCTGAAAGAATCAAACAGAATACAGAGGTGAGAGGGGTTTATGTTGGGGAGGAGGAACATAAAATTGCATTATTTGCAGATGATATAATTCTATACTTGACAAATGTTTGCAAATCCTTGCCAGCCCTATTGGGTGAAATAACATTTTACAGTAATGCATCAGGATATAAGTTGAACTTAAATAAAACAGAAGTGATGCAAATCGGCTGCCAATTAGAAAACCAATTAAAAAATAAATATAATTTCAAATGGGACCAAAATAGCATAAGGTACCTGGGAGTGATTGTACCGAATAACCTTGAACAGCTTTACCAATGCAACTTTGGAACACTGGAAAAGTCTGTTAAACAAGACCTACATAGGTGGAGAAGTTTGCCCTTTACGTTAATGGAAAAGATCAGTGCAATAAAAATGAATATTTTACCACGATTCTTATTTCTATTTCAAAATATACCACTTTATATACCTCACATAAGTTTCAAATACTGGGAGAGTTTGTTGAGAAAATTCTTATGGGACGGAAAAAAGAGTTAAACTTAAAATTTTGCAACAGAGGAGAAGGGAAGGGGGGTTTGCACTACCAAATTTAATTAACTACTATTATGCAGCACAGGTCAAATTAATTTTAATTATGTTGAATAAAGGTTTGTGCCCAAAATCGAAAAACATTGAGACAATGCTGGTTGGTAACTTAAATAAACTCTTCACTACAAAGCAGACGAAAACAAATAATTTCGTAATAAACAATACTGTCAAAACTTGGAGAATAATATGTAAGAGCATAAAAATTAACGAAGGAGATTTGACTTGTCTAAGAGAAATACAGAGCGACCCAGACTTCACCCCAAATACACTCGATAACACCTTTAAGAGCTGGAGAAATTAAGGCCTCATTACGCACTGCCAAATGCTCTGTGACACTGGAGTAGATTCATTTGAAAATATGGCAAGGGCATATCAGCTCCAAAACAATCAATTCTACCGATATCTGCAGCTCAGGAATTATCTGAATGAAAAAGCCCAGCTAAAAAGCCTTAATGATTTACATTTACTTATACAATACATGGCGAAAAAATGCCAGAGCGAGAATACTCAACGCTTAACTGGACAAATATATAATATTCTACAGGAATATGGGGCTGAAAAGCTAGATCACATTAAGGACAAGTGGGAGCAGGAATTGAACAAAACCATTAGTGAAGAGGAATGGAAACAGTGCCTGAAATATACTAATATTTATTATACTAGATCCCCCTACTGGCAGGAATATGCCTGGAAGATAAATATTAGATCAGGGGTTCCCAACCTATTTTGGCTTGTGACCCCATTTTGACCTCACAATTTTTTGGCGACCCCATTGACATTATAATTTATATATATATTTTTAATTAATGTTTGATGTTTTTATATGGTATACTGTGTTGGAAATACAGCGTAACCAGTTTAGTGCACAACACTAGGCAACATTTCAACAACAACAAAAATGACTTGACAAAATGTCTCTCCACTCACCACATCTAATGAGATATCTGAGCCCTCACCCTTCTCTGCAGCCTTTCAAAGTCCGGTTCTGTGGTAGAGAGAGCGCATCTCATCTCTGACGTAACATCCAAGCGTGAACGGTACTTAGATTTCATACAGACAAGAGCACTAAATCCAGCTTCACAGAGGTAAGTGCTCCCGAAGGGAACCAATAGTTTCAAAGCACACAGTGCAATCTCGGGGAATCCTCTCTGGCTCCGCTGTCATGCGTGAATGTGCTGCTGCTGCATTTTGTCACGAGACATGTCAATCAGCTGTTCAATCGCGGTGGCAGGAATATCCACTGCGCGCACATCACAGTGAAACGGATTCCTCACCCAGTCGAACTTTGACATATCCACATCTGGGAAGTATGTGGCGAAGTGCTCCTCAAGACGTTCCAGGTGGCTGCACATCTCCTTTGTGGAACACTTGTCGATGCTGTTGTCTTCTATAAACTGACTTAACTGGGGAAAATGGGTGAAGTTTCCCTCTACAAGACTTTCTCTCCAGTATGCGATTTTGGCCCTGAATCCATCAATCTGATCACTCATATGCATGACGTTTGTATTTTTCCCCTGCATTCTTGTATTCAGTTCATTGAGTTTTCTGAAAGTGTCCGTGGCATATGCAAGGAGGCACATTTTCTGCTGGTCACACAGAAAGTCCACGAAATCAGTTTTTTTCGCGTCCATTGAAAACGCCATAAGTTTCTCAGCTTGAAAAAACGCTCCAAAGTGTTGCCTCTCGACAACCAACGAGCATCTGTGTGAAAAACTAAAGCTTCATATTCAGCGCCCATGTCAGCACATAACTGTGCGAATAGACGTGCTCGCAGGGGATGTGGCTTGATGTAGTTCACCATGACTACAACTTTCTGCAGTATGTCTGCGATGGGTGCGCTCAGTTCTTTAGATGACAGTTGTTCACGATGAATCATGCAATGATTCCAAAGCACAGATGGTGCTCGCTGAATGACAAGTGTCCGCAAACCATTTCGCCAGCCGGCCATGGACGGAGCCCCGTCTGTGCAAAATCCCACCATATTCTCCCACAGAATTCTGTGTGTGTCCATGTATTCCCCAAGAACATCGTACATTGCCTTCGCAGTCTCATGCTCAGGAAGAGGCAGGCAGTATAAAATGTCCTCCTGAATGGCAGTCTCTGCTAAGAAGCGAACAAATGTCAAAGCATGGGCATTCTTGCCTTCAGTGCTAACATCCATTTGAAGAGCATAGGCTGGGGAACTGCGAGGTTTCTCTGTTAGCGTGCTCTCCTGATCAGCGGCAATAGCATCGCTCTCCTGATCAGCGGCAATAGCATCAGTTCTTCTCTTAACTGTATTATCAGACAGAGGTATCAATTTTAATTTTTTGGCCTCTTCTTCCCCATACATCGCTTTTGTTATTTTCATAGCAGCGGGCATAATTAGCATCTCTCAAATTGTATGCGGGGTCTTGGTTTTAGCAATGAGGTAACTAACTTCAAAAGAAGCATTCAGTGCCGCATCACTCACTGTCGCAGCCTTTTTGAAGCACACTCGCTGCTTATTCAGCTCAGCACATTTCTTTTCAAAAAACTTTTGGGTTTACCGACATGATCTTTATGTACTGTCTCAAAGTGCCTTTTGAGCTTGTTCGGTCTGAGACTCTCGGCAGACAGCACGTTCCCACACAGCAGACACTTCGGCTTTTCCTCGTTTCTTTCCATGACGCTTGTAAATCCATACTGAAGGAAACTTTCGTTGTATCTCCGCTGTCTTTTTGGTGTCCATCGGGTATGGCTTGTCTGTTCTTTGAGGTGTCAGGCGGGCGAAGAAATCTTTCTATTTTGTGTCTTTCAGTTGTTACTGCACTCGCAAGGTAGATGTGATGTCAGCGGCCCTGTGTGTTGGTAGTGCAAGCTACCGTTCCATTTTGGTGACAAGCGTGTTATCCTTGTGGCATCATCAGGTTTATAAAACGAATTTATAAAAATCCTATTGATAATGTATGTTACTTATGGGTGTATGTGGTGCTTTAGTCATAATAATACTTTTGATAGCATTATAATTCTTTTTTTTTTTTCAAAACTATTTTTTCCTTCCACTTGGATATTTCAAGCGACCCCATTAAAATTTAAGGCGACCCCACGTGGGGTCGCGACCCCAGTGTTGAAAACTCCTGTATTAGATACTTTTTAACACCATCAATAACAGCTAAATACGCGCAAACCAACTCCAGCTTCTGGAGGGAATGCGGTGCAAACAAGGCTGATTATACACATATATTTTACTCTTGTAATAAACTTAATAAATATTGGCAAGCGGTTCAACATCTTATGCGAGAAAAACTAAGTAAAGACGTGTCAATACAACAACACAATGCTATTCTGGGCATAAGACCCGAAGGACTGGAAAAGGGACACCTCTACCTCTTTTGGGTCTTTAGAATAACAGCCCTTAAACAAATAACAAGGAATTGGAAAAAAGTAGAACCACCTAGTACTGATAAGTGGTTGGAAAGTATAGAGGAAATGAGAAATATGGAAAAAATAACTTATAGAATTAACAATAAAGAAGATGTATATGACAAAAAATGGGCCCTTTACTAATGTTAAGATGAGGAGCCATCTTAAACCATCCTCATGAGAAATCAAGACTCAATACTCAGTTAACAAATATGCATACCCTTTGTAGGTTCATTCTTGTTTTCATTTACGTTAGGGTTATTTGTATTATTATTTTGTGTATGGGGGTTTAAACATGAGTGTGTTTGGGTGTGGGTGGGTGAATGCATGTGCGTGTGTGGGGGGGATGAAGGGGAGGGATGGGGTTTGAGAATGCACGTGGATGCATTTATGTGGGGGTGAATGTGGGTGTAGGTGTGGATGGATAAATGTAGGTGAATGTGGGTATATAGGTGGATGGATGTATATAATTAGGGGAGTGAATGTGGGGGTGCGTGAGGAAGGATGAATGTAGACATGTTTTTGAACATTTTTTTATTATTATTATTGTTTTTTTTTTTTATTATTATTACTATTATATTATTATTCATTATTATTATTATTACTATTATGATTATGTCTTACTTGAGGTATACACGGGTAGGAAGGTGAAATGCACACAAGGGGATGGGAAAAAAAAAATGATGGAAAATGTGTTCACAAATGAATGATCATGATTGTTTATGAACTCACTGAAACCTGAATGAACACAATAAAGTATATATAAAAAAATACAACTTTTGGTTTTTAAGGCCTAAAAAAGTCTTAAATTGTCTGGGATGTCTTGAATTTTTGAAAGGGAGGTATTAAATTTGCGTATGGGACCGTCAGCGAGAGAGCGAGTAAAATGTCTCCATTCGGCTTTTCGTGTATTTAAAACGCAATTGTATAAGTGACTATAAGGCTACTGGAGGAAGTGTAGTGGTTGCAGAGTCAAGATGTTTTTCACAGGTGTGGTTAAAGGTGTGAAAACATAATAATATGTACAAATATGCCTGACATTTTAGTGGTGTAGCCAAGGCCTGAGACATACACAGGTAGCCTACATGAGTGGTAGAATGAGTGGGAGAAAGAGTTGGTAAGCCAGTTAGTGATAGGGTGGCCATACGTTCGAGTTTAGGCAGGACATAGCCTATGGATTTTAAAAGCCCTGTCCGGTGCAGCCTCAAGCCGGACGCTCATTTGTCCTTTTTGGAGTTGCGCTGGGCATCATGGTTTCACAAACTATGGACGCAAAGACTGCTGGTCAAATTATGTGCAGTGCTTCTGTCACTCGTCTGATAATTTGCTGCGAAGGAAGGAACCACAGACTGACAGAAAAAGAAAACAAACGTTTTCGCAATCAGGAGGAAATACTGTACATGTTAAGTTGATCTGTTTGCATCTTTCCAGCGTGTGTTTCTGGCCTAGCCTAGGGAAGAAATATCTGTCATAGTTATAATATGTCAGCAGCTTGCTTGCCAGCCATTCCCAGTAGACCTACTTCGCAAAAGTTGTGAAATATAGCTGCATTTTTTTTTTTAATGTCGGCAACTGGCTACATAAAAACCGTGTGTTTATAATACGTGCATGCTTGAGATGAAACCAGCAGTTTTCGGCAGGATCCGAGGACGACCTGTCTCCATAGTTCGAATTACAGGGGGTACTGGGGGGTACCAAACCCCCCAATGAAGACCCAGTACCCCCCAAAAAGACAGAAATATCAGTTTTGGGGGAGTCAGATAATTCTTCTGATATTGTGAAAAAAATATCATTACAGTTGGCTACAATACAAGTACAAAAACCTATTTTCACTAGGAAAAATGTAATGTAAAGCGATTTCAGAAACCCCTATTATGGACCGTACCATTTTAAACCACCGTGGCGCTAGAAGCAACGGAGATAGAGAACGACTTCAACTTCTCAAGCAAGTGTCAACATTAAATGACAAAACTCTAGATAGATTCCTCCAGTAGCCTTTGTTGACGTAAATGTTAGTTGCTAGCAGACGTCTAGCTTGTTGAAAATGTGCTATTTTACAACCTTCATGTATTAACGTGTTTTGTTCTTTCATAGCTCATGTCACGTCTTCATACATTTTTTAATTACTGGCTACTTACCCACTGAGGCTAGTAAAATGGACCTTGGTTAATTACCAAGGTTAGTTAGCAAGATAATTCTCTATTTAAATCATTTATTATTATTATTTTACATTGTGGTGAGGTAAAATCGATTGTCATTTCCAAGGAAATGAACTCCAGTCCATAGCCTAGCTGTCCATTCTCATTTTATCTTGAATAGCCTACATTTTTGTGCCCTTTTGAAATTAGTTTGGCACAGATCCTGTGTTGTTTTTATTATGCACAAGAGGGTCTGATGTAGCTAAGCCTACATAACATCAGTGAAACCTGTGGAAACATAAAAAGAGCCAAGTAGCCTAGGCTAAATAGTACATGCTAGTATTTGAATTTGTTTTTAATTGGTTAGTATTGTTTACATTCTATTATTTCATATTTTTAGTTCAATAAATCTAGTTTAATCTGAGAACCCTGATACTATCTTAATGAAACTAGGATTTGATTTTATTCACAGAGACACTATGAGGAAAAAATGTATGTGTGCATGTGTATATGTGACTCATTTGTACAGTAGGATACTGTAGTGTTGATGATACCCAGCTTGTTCTGGTTATCGGATTCTTGTAGGTTACTGCTCTCTTCTGTGGTAGTATGTTTTTTCATAGTAGGCTATGATCCTTAATCACATTAAAGATTGCTCAGGTTTCACATATCTCTAAGCAATTGTGTTGATTTGACTCTGACTACCATAGACTATAATGGAAAATTGTTTTCTGTTTATACTTTATATAAGAGGGTTGGGTCTTACCTCCAGGTCTTATGAAATCTAAAAATAAACTAAATCAATATTTCATGAAATAGGCAATAGGCTTCTTGTAAAGATATTACTTTTACTAGTAATTAGAATTGTATTTCAGTGCACTTCTAACTTCTAACTTTTGAGAGTTGATCAAAACGGTGGGGATTGATATGGTAGTGGACCATGATGGTCATAGAAGAAGTGAAGGAGCAGTACCCCCCAATTATGGTGGGGTAATTCACACTCTGCCTGTCTCTTAATTCATTTAAAACAAGTCAATGGTTTTACAATGTTTCAGTCAAGCTTTGGTTGGTTTAGATACAACTGGAATGCAAAATGTACGTCGTGGATTAACTTTAATTTGCTGTGTTGCATATGGGACAATAGATGCACATAGTAAATTATATAAAGTAGGCCTATTGTAATATTTAAATAGCTTAGTCTAACTTTGAAAAAAATATTGAAAGGAATCCAGTCCAGTGCACATGTCTTTGGTAAGTAGGCTAGGCTATTACAGACACAGGTGAAGAAAAGTCAGCCTCAGCCAGTAAGCACAACCAGATATGTACCTACAACCAACTTCAAAAGCAAGCAGCCCAGACCCTAAAATTGGTATTTTATAGCTGTGAAGGTAATTCACACACAATTATTTTTCTTTCGCTAAAATATGGTAACTTCTGTAGTCTTCTAAAGTGGGGTGGGGGTTAAAATTAGTAGGAAAAAAAATATTGCATAAAACAGTTTTAAGTTGTCGTATGTATCTTTTTGCCGTGGTATAATTTTTTGCCGTGGTCTTAATTTTTCCATTTAGATGTCTTGAAAAGATCTTAAAAGTCTTTAAATTTGCACTTAGAAAATGTGCAGATACCCTGGGCACCCTTGAACCCTTGAGGCGGGCTTTACACGATGATGATAGCACACCCTGTTGAAGAAGCCGGGTTTAAAAAAAAAAAAAACATCAAGTCAAGTCAAAGTCTGCTTTATTGTCAATTTCTTCACATGTCAAGACATACAAAGAGATCGAAATTGCGTTTCCTACTATCCCACGGTGGAGACAAGACATATTTTACCAATTAGGTCCACAGACAAACATTCTCACAAACATAACATTCAAGTAAACAATATAAAAAGTAAAAATAAGAAGGCACATACAATGAAGAAATAAGAGCAGCAAAATTTGGTAGCAATTGTGCATACAGTAGACAGTCAATATAATAGTGCAAAAGTCAGGCCAATAAATGGCTGAGGTAGTTTTGTTTGACCTAAGTATGCAAGTGGCATAGTGGTGCAAGTTATGTAAGAGCAGCAGAAGTGTGTTCAGAAGTGTTCAGGACAACAGGACAACAACAACAAGTTGCAAGTGTACAAGTGGAGTAGTGCAAGTGGAGTAGTGCAAGGCAGCCATTGTGGGTCTAAAAGTCCAGGATGTTATGTAGCTGAGGGTGGAGGGGGGGGGAGGGGGGAGAGAGTTCAGGATCCTAACAGCCTGGTGTATGAAGCTGTTGGTGAGTCTGGTGGTGCGGGAGCGCAGGCTTCTGTACCTCTTCCCAGAGGGCAGTAGATTAAACAAATTGTGAGCGGGGTGACTTGCATCACTCACAATTGTGGTCGCCTTGCGGGTGAGGTGGGAGGTGTAAATGTCCTTCAGGGAGGGGAGTGAAGCACCAATAATCCTTCTAGCTGTGTTCACTATGCGCTGCAGGGCTTTCCTGTTGTATTCAGTGCAGCTTCCGCCCCACACAGCGATACAGCTGGAGAGGATGCTCTCAATGGTGCCTCGGTAGAATGTGGTCATGATGGCTGGTGGAGCACTTGCTCGCCTGAGTTTCCGCAGGAAGTACAGGCGGCGCTGAGCTTTCTTCGCCAGTGATGCAGTGTTGGTGGTCCAGGAGAGGTCTTCACTGATGTGCACCCCCAGGAATTTGGTGCTGCTCACTCTCTCCACCACAGCACCGTCGATGGTCAGTGGCAGGTGTTGGGTGTGACCTCTACGGAAGTCAACAACAATCTCCTTGGTCTTGCTGACGTTCAGCAGGAGGTTGTTGTCCCTGCACCACGTGGTCAGAAGGTCGACCTCCAACCTGTATTGAGTCTCGTCGCCCTTGGTGATGAGACCCACCAGAGTTGTGTCGTCAGCAAATTTCACTATGTGGTTGTTGCTGTAGGTTGCAGTGCAGTCATGCGTCAGCAGGGTGAAGAGCAGCGGACTGAGCACGCAGCCTTGGGGGGCCCCCGTGCTCAGTGTGATGCTGCTTGAGACATTGTTGCCAACACGTACTACTTGAGGCCTCTGACAGAGGAAGTCCAGTAGCCAGTTGCAGAGGTAGGTACTGAGTCCCAGTTTGTCAAGTTTGCAGATGAGTTGTTGTGGTATTATGGTGTTGAATGCAGAACTGAAGTCTATAAACAGCAGAGCAGATTGCATCCTCTGTGGACCGTTTGGCTCGGTATGCAAACTGGAAGGGGTCCAGGGTGGGGGGGGAGAATGGATTTGATGTGTGACATGACAAGCCGCTCAAAGCACTTCATGATGATGGGTGTCAGTGCCACGGGGCGGTAGTCATTAAAGCAGGATGGAGCAGTTTTCTTCGGCACAGGTATGATGGTGGCAGCTTTGAAACATGATGGGACGATGGCTTGCTTCAGGGAAGTGTTAAAGATGTCTGTGAAGACATCCTTAAGCTCCTCAGCACAGTCCTTCAGCGCCCGACCTGGGATGTTGCTCTCACAGCTCTGTGGCGCGGGCTTGTAGTCCGTGATGGCCTGAATGCCCTGCCATAGGCTTTGTGCGTTCCTGCTGTCTTTGAAGTGGGTGGTTATCTTGCGAGTGTATTCCTTTTTTGCTTCCTTGATGCCACGGGACAGGTTGGCTCTCGCTGTTCTCATGCCAGCTTCATCCCCAGCTCTGTAGGCTTTGTCTCTGGCCCTCAGCAGCCTGAGGACATCCCCTGTCAGCCATGGCTTCCAGTTAGCCCGAGTGATGATGTCTTTTGTGTGGGTCACATCATCAATGCACTTTGTGATGTAAGAGGTTACAGTGTCTGTATACTCCTCTATGTCTGTCTGATTGTTGTAAGTGGCTGCCTGCTTAAACATTTCCCAGTCTGTTGTGTCAAAGCAGTCTTGAAGAGCATCAGAGGCTCCCTCAGGCCACACTTTTACCTGCTTGCGAACCGGTTTGTTTGCTTTCACTCTTTGTCTGTATGCGGGCATTAGCATAACAGTGATATGGTCAGAAAGTCCAATGTGGGGGAGGGGGGTGGCTTTGTATGCTCCTTTGTGTGTAGTGTAGACCAGGTCCAGGATGTTGTCTCCTCTTGTTGGAAAATCAACATGCTGGTGTAGCTTTGGAAAAACAGTTTTAAGGTCTGCATGGTTAAAATCTCCAGCGAAGATGGTGAAACCGTCTGGGTGTGCCGTCTGTTGTTCACTGATAGCCTGGTACAGTTCACTAAGAGCCGTGTTCCTATCGCTGTTATTGTTGGTAGGCGGGATGTATACTGCGACTAGCAGAATCGCAGTAAACTTGCTTTTGCAGATGTCTAGTAGAAACTGCCTGCTGTACTTGTAGTACGACGTAGTAAGACGAGACGAACACGTAAAACTTTCGGACAAACACTTTTTAAACGAACAAAACACCGTTCGGTTGGGACAGAGAGAGGTCGCTGCGTGTGCACGCGCCGCCATCTTGGATCAAAGAACGATCACTGCTGCCGCTTGTTTGAAGCTGCTATCACATTGGTTTAAGACAGGGAGTTTTTTCTTAACTGCTTCCTTATGTTGGAATATGCAACATTGTACAAACATGTATGTAAGGGATACCTATGTGATTTCTCCACTGTGGTAGGCTACTGAAAACAGTTTGATATTCTGTTCAATTATAGGCCTACAGTAGCTTGACACGTAGCCGAAAGAAAACACATAGGCTACTTTTGAATTGGTGTGCTATGCGAGCATAACTCAAATGCTACACTTCAGTGTTTGCCATGAAACATGCAATTCCGGCATAACTGCTTTGAACGTTTCAGTCTCTTGTCCCCCAATACTGCTTTATATGTCCCGGTCAGCCAGAAAGTACGAATGAAACAAAATGCTCATTTGAACGTGAAAGATTTTGTTCAGAGCTGAAAATACAAATGTGTTTGACAGAGGGCAGATGTAAATTGCTTGTGACAAAATATTAGCTTTCAGTGTGGCACGATGTCTTTATAAATTAGTCTACGTTTAATTAACCCTTTAGGCGCCAGACGTTTTTTTTTCGAAACGTTCGATTTTGACATCTTCATTTCAAAAGGCTATATCTTAAAAGTGATAAGAGATAGAGACTTTGTTTATATCTAATTTGCATATTATGACGTCATATGGTGGCGGCCATCTTTGATTATAGAATTTTCATGAAAAGTTGCATGTTTGAATGATAAAATGCACCAGTTCTTTCCCCCCAAAATGTCCCTCACCTTCTGTATGCTATATTGCACAATACTGAATGCTCAGGTAAATACTAAGTAGTAAACAAACTATGTAAATCATTACTAATAAATGGCAGAAACAAACCAAATGCATGTAGCGGTAGGTGCCTTTTGCTGTAGAGATTTTCCATTTACTACATACAGTAGGCACTCTGATTCCATGTATGGGGCACATATATTATTATGCAGATGACACACAAACACAAGTAGACAAGACCTGTTTAGTTCAAAAGCTCACTTGCCATGGCAAGGCACAGATCAGGAGTGAGATGACGAGACAAGACAAGAGACAATGCTAGTATTTGTTTTCTTTTTGTTGATGTTTTTTTTGTTGTTATTCTTAGCTGACAAAGACACACACATCACAAGGACATGAACACACAAAAAAGAACACATATATGTCCTAAATGGTCAGGGAAATAGATAATCAACAGTGTAAATCATTACTAATAAATGGCTGACAATTTTTTTTTATGTAGCAGGCCTTTTGCTGTAGAGATAATGACTATCCATATCCTATCCATACAGGGCCGGCATTCCCATCATCTTGTGATAGACTATGCTTGGCTAATGGCTCTCCTGCCCCGTGTCACCACCTCTGCTCCTGTTGCGAGCAGCATGGCCAGATCTGCCTGCCTTTCGCGTCAGTGGAGAGAATTTACCCAGCTCGGACTAGGCCTACTGTCATTCTCATTGCGACTCCCCACACTGCCTCTACGTTCCCCCCTAACTGTCCTATGAGCACTTCGACCTCGTCTAACATACCCAGTGGCATTAGACAAAGGCTCCACCACTTTACTGTCGCCGCAATTGCGGAGAGGCACACGTTCAGAAGACAGAAGCTAGCGCTATGGACATTAGGCTACCTCCAGCCTCGTTCGCCACAACACTAACACCCTGCTAACTTCCCGATGAACACTCCGAACCCGTGAAACATTATTCCCACCAGTGACATTGGGCAAACGATTCAACGTTTGTGCTTGGTGTAAGCTAAACTATGGAGTAAACTCTCACTTTGTCCAGCTGCATCATTGCAAGGCAGGGACGCATCTGAAGCCCCACTAAACGAATCACCGTCATTTTCTGAAGGCAGATAATTCCCCTTCAGAATCAGGGTCCGCGAATAGAAGACCCAACACTTCATTTCAGGTAAACTTTTTTGATGCCATTAGACGATAATCTAATGCAAATACTAAGCTGACGTTGACAATATCGGCTCTGACAAAGTGGCTCCCACGCACACTAGCTCCGGTATTTCACGCACTGATTCAATGCGCTGTAGCTAGAAAGTTTTGTTTAAAGCATGCCGTTTTTTCGACTCGGGATGACGTATGACATGTCTGCCATCTAGTGGAGTGGAGGTCGAACGAAATATGACACCCTATTTGACTAAATCGGCCATTTTATTCAGTACCACATCTTGTCGAGTAAACTCGACCGTGGCGCCTAGAGGGTTAAGGTATGTTGCTAAAGCAGCCATAATGAAATGAAGGTGTCATTGTTTGGATACTTCACACACACGTGCTTTTTAATTTCACAGACTACAACTACCAAGCTGGAATCAAAGCACATCGATTCCCCTCTCACACCCTGCCGCGGCTTAAAACAAAATAAACAGGCGTCTCAGTCTCACGCATGTATAGGCAAAACTGTATCAGACCGGTGTAACGTTGGTAAATCTTCCATTGCACAGAATGATTTTTGTAGCACGTGCAACAAATGACAGTCGAAAGATACAATTACGGTGCTGCTATCAATTTGCTTGGTATAACCGCATTTATAGTTTTCTACAAATGCAATCAATCAAATTGGCCTCCATCACTCAACCAACGCTAACGGTAACATTACCTAGGTCCTTATTGATATTATAAGATTAACGTACCTGCAGTAAAAACCAAGCATGTCCGATAAACATCCTCAGATTTATTTCGGCTTCAAGAAGAAATGGGAATTACATTTCATGTGAACATCGTCCTATCCTTATTAGACGTTCTCTGCGTTAAACTACAGTTCCTTGTAGGAAGCGTCCATTGTTTTTCCAACCTACTTTTAACCCTTAGAACCCGATTGACGCAAAGTGCATCAAAAAACACATCCCTCCTTCTCTGTTAAATTGCTCCGGAGCTGTTTGTCACAGCGACACGAGGCTTTTATCACTGGATAGCGGACAAATGCGCCTTTCCAACGAGACCAGACACGAGTCTGTACGCTCAAGTAAAAAAAATAAAAAAAATCATGAAATTAAATCAAATTGCATCATGTTTTATAGTCTACAAAACCTCTGTGTTCATTTGCACACCCTTTACTCTCGTTTGAATTACTCACGAACCCGTGAACGCATAGATATGACACGCATATCAGATAAAAGAGGAGACTTAGAGCTACACGGAGATACCAAGCACATCGTTCTCCGTCAAAGGGATCGCGTTATACAAACAGATGAAGTGATAACAAAATAATAACTTGACCTATTTCTCCATCAACTTGTCACTTGCAAGTCTTTTCGTGAATAATATCTCAACTTACCGATGCCGACATTAGCTTTTCCTTGTTCATTGCAATACTCCGACAGTTGTCAACACAGTGACGTAAGTCACAAATGCACGCACAGGCTACTGGGCATGCGCATTCGCATAGTAGCCCCAGTTCACGTTCAGGTCAGGTCAGTTCCAGTCACAGACGGAGCAGACAGGTCGGATTGGGAGAAGAGAGAATTGATTGATCACGGATCATTTCTAGAATGCTGAACCTCAATAAGAAAAAGTTTTCCTCAGAAGAAGCAGCTCACATTATCTTAGAAAATGTAGTGTTACCAAATGACTTTGGTCCTAGTGATAGAGATGAGGGATCTGGTTTTGAAAGTGGACTCTCCGATGATGAAGAGATGTTTTTTCATGGAAAGGACCCAGCTCAGGATGATCCCAAATTCATGTAAGTTGTAACTTTTATTCTCTCAATAATAATGTGATGGTAGTAAATAGAGTTCTCATAGCATGCTATTGTATCAGAAAGAGACACCATGTATGTGCACCAAGCCTGTTACTTTGTGGGGGAGGGTAAAGGAGGTGTGTGTGTGTGTTTGTGTGTGTCTCTCTCTCTCTTTGAGTGTGCAGTTGAATGAAAAGTTGTGTAAGTTCCTATAAAACATTTATTATTTATTTCTATTTTCAGTAAGTCAGCTCCAACACAGTATTCCCCCAGGAGAGCCAGAAGGATGTCTACCCCCACTGTGACATCAGGACAACAGCCACCCATCCCCCCTCGTAGACGTGCAAGCACTCCTGGGCCAGGTACAACAGCATAGCCAGAGACCTGGAAAAACGAAGAGGAAGAAGATCCCATTCCATTTCGTCACCCATTCTGTCCTGCACGGACCCCAGGATCCATGCTTGATTTCAGACAGGACTACAGTGCATTACAGCTTTTTCAACTATTTTTCTCCAGAGAAGTAATTGTCAGTTTGTGCAATAACACAAATAAATACAGTGACAGAAAAAAAACAAAAGGGGGCCAAATACAAATGGGAACCCTTGGGCTATGCAGAATTTCTGAAATACTGCGGAATCCTAATATTTATGGGCATCATCCGCAGCCCGCAGATCCAAGACTACTGGAAAACGGACAATGTGTGGCAGATTCCTTTTCTCAGAAGGATTATGTCCAGAGACAGGTTTCAGGCCATTAGTTGGGGTATACACATCAGTGACCCAGACACAGACCTGCAGAATAATTCAAGAAGAGGAACTGCAGACTACGACAGGCTGGCAAAAATCAAACCGTTGATGGACAGCATGAAAGTCGCTTGCAGGACTTTTTATCATCCCAAACAAGAGCTCTCTATTGACGAAAGGATGGTCCCAACTAAAGCTAAAATTGGGATGAAAATGTACATGAAGGACAAGCCTCATAAATAGGGCTACAAACTGTTTGTCTTGTGTGACTCACAAAATGGGTACACATGTGATTTCAATGTTTACACAGGGAAAGAACCACACAGAACTGGACAGGGATTGAGCTATGATTCTGTGATTGCGCTGATGAACCCTAAGTTCATATAGATGTGGCCCTTAGGCCCAGTCACCTTCTCCAGCCCGTACCTGGGCCAGGTCAGGTGCGTGAGGGAGCCTAGGGACCCCACCGGATTTGCCCTTATTGAAATGGCCGCGTGTACGCTCAAGCTCTCCACCTCGGGCAAGTTCACCAGGTTGGAGAGGTTGAGGGGCACTGGGTCTTTTTGCCCAAACATGCTCAGGGTCAAAATGACCTCAACGCCATCAGGCACGCTTGTCATCTCTATGGCTTTGTCCAACAATGTACACTATCCACCCTAGGACAAATTGTTGGTCGGGGGGACAAACAGCCATATAGGAAACCTCTCCCACGCTGTTCCTGAATGGTGAGCCTGGCCTTCACAAAGGGGTTTAGCCCCTTAATGAGGTCCTTAAAGTGAGCGGTGACATCTCTATAGATGTGCACCGTCATCTCCTGAGCCACAGCGACTGAGGAGAACTTATTTGATGGCCTGATTTTGTCAGTGGTGCCATGGGACAAAATCAGGTGCCAACCCCCATCGGCAAATGCCATCCTGACCCCATGGCACTTCTGTAATGCAGTTAGCACCTGCTGGGAATACCTAGCACTGCTAACATATTTCTTCAGGTACGGCCAAGTGCAGTAAGCCTTGATCGCGTCCCCCAAGAAGAGCTGGTGGATGCCAGCGTAAATGGTGTACAGAGATTTCAGTTGTACAACAACCCTGTCAATGTCTGCCTTGTTAAGGTCTTGAGGGGTGAGGGGTGGGGAAAAGCGCCAGGCGCAGTTCATCGTCCCCGAGGAACTGGGCTGGACTTGGGTACACTTGGTAAGCCTGAAGTAGGCTACAGCTGTTCTGTGTAGCGACCTCGTGAAACATCATGAGAGCTCTGAATGGCAGTCCTCTGATCTCCCCTATTTGTACCCTCTGATTTTCTGAAAAAAAAAAAAAAAAAAATTGTTTGATGACACCATGTATTTTCACATTTTTGTATCTCTTGATAGGAAGATCATAGAAACCTAAAACCCACCCCCAAAGTCGACCACGAGCTTTCCAACGGTACCACTCTTGACATTGTACGACGTCGGGAAATATGCGTACAAAGGTTCTTTATTTTCTTACTTTGAAAAATTCGTAGCTCATGAACCATACGTCGTACAACCTCGTGGATGGTACCGTTGGAAAGCTCGTGGACGATTTATGTCTGGCGGATCATGGTTTCAAGTACTTTGGTTCTCGAGTTATTAACAAATAACCAAATGGCCATTGACTAAGGTAAGTATTTTTTCCTGATAGGAAGGTCGAAGAGACCTGAAACCAAGTTCTACCCCCACTAAATTGGCCACGCCCTTTCCAACAACCATCGGTTCTCGAAATATGAACGAATAACAAAATGGATGGTGACTATGGTAAGTAATTTTCTGTCGATTCACAAAAAAAAATTGTCACAAAAAGTGGGTACCAAACGACTCCAAATGCTCTGAGATGTACTCCTATACACATTCTGTGGGGACTTTTTTCGGAACCCACTTTTGACTTGGAGATATAAGGATTTTAAGGTTTATTTCCGTTTTACACCAACTTACGATTATCGAAGGAAGTCGGGGGTGGGCTCTATCGATTTGTCTTGACGAAAGGCATACAGGATAGAGGCCTGCACGGGCCTAACATTTCAGGCCCGGCCCGGACCCCTGGCATTCAGGCCCTAACCCGACCCCGCCCGACAAATTAAGCAATTCCTGAGCCCGAACCCGAGCCCGACTAAATGGGTCCGCTATTTAGACATGACGGTTTCCCGACACTTCGATTGCGTAATAGTTTCTCAGAAAGCCGACTTGAACAATTAAACAAATAATACTTTTAACACACGATTAACCCTTGCAAAGACAAGAGTTCATGAATTTAATTAGACCTCAATGTCGAAATAACAGGATGTCGCAAAAGCAGCATGTAACGGACAGCCAGGATATATGACATCGGTAGGCCTAAATCATATGCGCCGCGGGAGTAGATAAATGAGCAGCACACATAAGCTCCTTGTCCATAGCCAAATTAGTAAGCATTGTGTAAATAAATAAAGGAATTGAATCACTTTGAATTTAATATAAATAACAATCATATAAATGTATTGCTCACCTAATTAAGGCAACAAGTGCAAAGTATAGACCGCTTCCAACACAGCCACCGGCTATTAATAGCCTAACAAAGTAACAGAAAACACTCACTTTGAGTTGCTGGTCCAAATAATCCCAAAAAACACAGGCAAACCTATTTACAGTCCATCCATGATTGTTCTTTTCGCTGCGCTGTGCAGGAAGAGAATCGCGTCCACGGTGGATGGATTTAGCGAGGTCCGCCTCACTTCCAGCGTTCGGCCCGCGATGCTAAAGTTCCGTTCACTGGGGCTGCTGCTTGCGTGGACACTCAAGACATAGCGCGTAAGTGTAGCAAGTATTGGGAGAGTTGCCTCATGCTGTTTCCACCATCCTAGTAGGTCACGGTCATTCCCTTCCTGGCTGTGATTCATGGCTAGCTGGCTTTTGAGTTTGTCCATCTTTATCGCCTGACCGGAATGGAAGTGACTGACCTCACAGATTTTTTTTTTATTACGACGTGCTGCGTAGCGTCTGCTTCCAAAGAAAAAGAGAAATAAAAAGCTGTGCGCGTGAATGTTTTTCTGACATGAATTCTGACATCATAATTGAAAAAATCATGAATACATAAAACCAACTTTACTAGTGTCAAGCCCGAGCCCTACCCGAGCCTGTGCTATTCATTGAATTTAAGGCCCATACCCGGCCCGAATTTGCATATTATGTCGGGCCCGTCGGGCTTGCAGGCCTCTAATACAGGTCACTTGGTCTGGGGTCTCTACGACCTTCCTATCCTGAGATATGGCTTATTGCTTTCTATCGTTGGGGCCGATGATAGGAAGGTTTTACTCTATAACCCTAACCCCAGCCCCTTAGCCTAACCCCAACCCCTTAACCCTCTAGGCGCCACGGTCGAGTTTACTCGACAAGATGCGGTACTGAATAAAACGGCCGATTTAGTCAAATAGGGTGTCATATTTCGTTCGACTTCCACTCCACTAGATGGCAGACATGTCATACGTCATCCCGAGTCGAAAAAAAGCGGCATGCTTTAAACAAAACTTTCTAGCTACAGCGCATTGAATCAGTCGCGTGAAATACGGAGCTAGTGTGCGTGTGAGCCACTTTGTCAGAGCGATATTGTCAACGTCAGCGGTATTTGCATTAGATTATCGTCTAATGGCATCAAAAAGTTTACCTGAAATGAAGTGTTGGGTCTTCTATTCGCGGACCCTGATTCTGAAGGGGAATATCTGCCTTCAGAAAATGACGGTGATTAAGTTTAGTGAGGCTTCAGATCGTCCCTGCCTTGCAATGATGCAGCTGGACAAAGTGAGAGTTTACTCCATAGTTTAGCTTACACCAAGCACAAACGTTGAATCGTTTGCCCAATGTCACTGGTGGGAATAATGTTTCACGGGTTCGGAGTGTTCATCGGGAAGTTAGCAGGGTGTTAGTGGTGTGGCGAACGAGGCTGGAAGTTGCCTAATGTCCATAGCTAGCTTCTGTCTTCTGAACGTGTGCCTCTCCGCAATCGCGGCGACAGTAATGTGGTGGAGCCTTTGTCTAATACCACTGGGTATGTTAGACGAGGTCGAAGTGCTCATATGACAGTTAGGGGGGAACGTAGAGGCAGTGTGGGGAGTCGCATTGAGAATGACAGTAGGCCTAGTCCGAGCTGCGCAAATTCTCTCCACTCGACGCAGATCTGGCCATGCTGCTCGCAACAGGAGCAGAGGTGGTGACACGGGGCAGGAGAGCCATTAGGCCATGCATAGTCTATCACAAGATGATGGGAATGCTGGCCCTGTATGGATAGGATATGGATATGGATAGTCATTATCTCTACAGAAAAAGGCCTGCTACATAAAAAAAAAAATTGTCAGCCATTTATTAGTAATGATTTACACTGTTGATTATCTATTTCCCTGACCATTTAGGACATGTGTTCTTTTTTGTGTGTTCATGTCCTTGTGATGTGTGTGTCTTTGTCAGCTAAGAAAAAAACAACAAAAAAAAACATCAACAAAAACAACAAAAAGAAAACAAATGCTAACATTGTCTCGTCTTGTCTCGTCATCTCACTCCTGATCTGTGCCTTGCCGTGGCAAGTGAGCTTTTGAACTAAACAGGTCTTGTCTACTTGTGCTTGTGTGTCATCTGAATAATATATATGTGCCCCATACATGGAATCAGAGTGCCTACTGTATGTAGTAAATGGAAAATCTCTACAGCAAAAGGCCAGCCTATTGCTACATGCATTTGGTTTGTTTCTGCCATTTATTAGTAATGATTTATACAGTTTGTTTACTACTTACTATTTACCTGAGCATTCAGTATTGTGCAATATAGCATACAGAAGGTGAGGGACATTTTGGGGGAAAAGAAGTGGTGCATTTTATCATTTAAAACATGCAACTTTTCATGAAAATTCTATAATCCAAGATGGCCGCCACCATATGACGTCATAATATGCAAATTAGATATAAACATTTAATCTCTACATAAACTTTGGGTCATCCTTAATATTTCTCTAATTTACAGAAAGTCTCTATCTCTTATCACTTTTAAGATATAGCCTTTTGAAATGAAGATGTCAAAATCGAACGTTTCGAAAAAAAAACTCTGGCGCCTAAAGGGTTAACCCAACCCCTGTTTCCTAGCATCTAGCCTCACTTCTAGTTGCCTAGCCCTTAGTTTATTTGACTTCTCTTTTTCTTATTATACAATCCTATTATGTAAAAATTTTGATTTAAGATAGGTACCTCATTCTTTTTGGTGTGGTCAGATCCAGTCGGCCAGTGCACCCACAGTCACCCACTCCACAAATCTCATGTTCCCCTAACCTAACCCCCTCGCCCTCTGAGGATGCCCATGCAGCGGTCAGGTATACATTCATATCTCCTAACCAGCCTATTCTCCTCCCACTTATTGACATTGGGTTTTTTCCACTCACACACATAAAAACACACACATCCATACTTACCTTCACACCAAAAACACTCCATGTTTCTCTTTTTATTTAAAACACAAAAAAATCCCCCCAAAAAACATAAATAACATTAAATACACCATGAAACAACACAGTTTGAGAGAATTCATCGGTTTATTTCCCCAAGCCACTGTTCCTCGACTTCGAGAGAGCTGTGAAAGAAAAGGGGAGGAGCCTCCTGACAGGGAGATTATAAATAAGGGGAAGTCTTCACTGCCTTCCCTTCATTTGGCCATTTCTCAGCCGTAAGTTCACAGCTCAGCAGATTCTTTGACACAGTGCACTTAACAAGCCTTGCCTGAAGAAGGTTCATTTGAACCGAAACCTTGTGACAGGCTTGCTTTTCATAAGGCTATTCAGCCACAGTTACAAACAAACTCATTTCTCATCCTTTATTTATTTTTTTTTTTTTTTACCATACAAATTTTTTTTAAAAATATACAAAAAAAATAACCTTTACTGACCTGAGATTATTATGCTCCACGTCACCCTTCTGCTCCCCAGGATTGGCGAGCAGCCCACAAAGGGCAATACACCACCTCTTTCAGACAAGGATGGGACTGTTCTTCTGACTGTCGTTGGTTAGCCTACCTTGTTAATAGATTTGGTCACTGGTTCGCGTGCCTGGGGGGTGGTATATATCGCACGTTACTTCCCCCGCCATAGTCGCTCCGACATGTAGCGTCAAGCTGCAAATGTCCTGCTCTCCATGTCTCCGAAATTAGCTGACATACTCATATTGACCGACACTAGACTCAAGCACTGGCCACGGTTACATTCGGTCTTTCTTCAGTAGTCAGCTGTGCGCGGTCTCCTTGTGAGCCTACCAACCAATAGCCTATTCACTTTTAACATTTGACTTAACTACCAAGATAACATAGGCTAAATTACAAAGGGGGAAATATTATGACAGGCTATGAATTTCCATGAACAATTTTAAGATGCACGAAACATAAAGGCTTTTGGGATCAGTTGATAACTCAACTTACCGAGAACCTAGACACCCGTTTGATTACTCATGCATTAGCACGGTTACGGTCTCGTGCAGTAACCTGGTGGACAGTCTCCTATCGTGACAGCTAACTTACCATCAAACATTTAATTTAACATAATTACCAAGATAACATGACGTTTATTTGTATTTGCATTTTAAATCCATCGCTAATGTAGCCTATGAATTTCTATGTAGGCTACACAATCACCTAAGATGCACGAGAAATAAATAGGTTTCTGCGATCGGTTGATAATTTAAACTTGCGATAACACCCGTTTGATTAGACTCATAGGCTACCCTCGGTTACGGTCTCGTTCAGTAGCCTGGCGCGCAGTCACTTTTTGAACCTACTATGAAGCCAACAACACCATCATTTAACTTTATAACTAAAAAGATAACATGACGTGTATTTGTAGGCTATGTGATGAACTTCACTTTTCTAACACAGGGCTGCCAACTTTTCAAACTTGGAGTGAGATTTGGTGGGGCCAACCAAAATTTTGCTGCGGAAATTTTTGTTTGGCTCAATTAGCATTATACCATACAGTAAAAAAAACGTACATCAGTGGTTCTCAGGTGTAGGGACTAGGCATGGACGGATTATGAACTTTCGGGCCCCTGGACCCAGATGTATTAAGGGCTCCCCACTAATTGTCGCATATGTGGAAGGGGGGTTTGGGGGTACTCCCCCAGAATTTGTGGGGGAGTACCCCCAAAGGGCTTCAGGGCCCCCTGACACCTTGGGCCCCTGGGCCTGGGCCCGGAAGGCCCGTGCAGTAATCCATCACTGGGACCAGGGTCCCAGAGTTTAATTAACATTGGTGTCAAAGGGATCTAGCCTACTACTAGGATTATGGGCGTTGGAGGCATTCTGAAAGTGGGTGGGACATATCAGGGGGTATGGGGGTCCTCCCCCAGAATTTTTCTTTTGACTAGATGCAATTTCCTGAATTCTGGTACATTTTAACAGGTTATTTAGATACTTCTATATAACAAAATAAAGCCAGCCTACGAAATTAATAAAAGTAAATCATGCATAATTTAAAAATAACTCAATATATAGGCTACTTGGTTATTCAATAAGGTTTCCATAACAGCACCACGGACGTTTAATGAACGCATGAAAGCGGATGGTTTGTTTGAAATCCCGACACTCTTTCAACTACATGGAGCGTAATAGTGATCATCAAATACCTCCCCAGATTTCAGTGCCCATCAGTCCCAACATTTAACAATATAATCAAACAGTCCAAAGTAAATTAAATATCAAACTAAACCGAAAATGTCATGCTTTTGAAGGCCTACCAGTATGCCGCTCCAAGAAACGCATGTCTCAAAATAAAACTCGCATAAGAAATAAAGGGCTGTCTCGAATACAATCCTGCACCTAAAGGCCTGTACTTTGTCTTAAGACCCCGGCCATAATTTGAGGATTTACAGTATCTAAGTAGACAAACTGGCTTCAGATATCCAACAGAGTGAATAGAGATTGTGCAGTCTTAGCTGTGGTTAGTGACGTGATGCTGTTAATGGGGAGTTTTGCCTAGCTAAACCTATAGGTTATTATTTATTTGGCGTACATATAAGGCTTTTTACCTTATCAAAAGTGAGGGGGACGACTGATCTCTTCAACACTGCGGGGGATTTGGCGCTTGTCCCTGTGTGTGTGACCGAAGCGGAATGGGAGAATGTGTGTAACAAAAAAAAAAAAAAGTTTATGGCGATTCTGCAGCAAAATGGGAGAATCAATGAAAATGACAATGAAGCACTAAACAGCACTGGTATTTCGCACGGCAAAAGTGGGGGGTCCAAACTAACAATTTTAAAAAGTGGGTGGGTGTTTTGTAAGAATTTAAGAAATGTTTGTATATTTTAACTTTTAAATGCATTAATCAGGTGCACTTTCAAAATAAATTCAGAGGTCAGACTTGCTTATTTTTATGGAAATATTTGTGCTGTAGCCTAAGCTATTTTGCACTTCAGAATTATAACCATGCACACACAGGTGGAATAGTTATGGTGATATTGCAATAAGTTCACAACCACAAAAACATATGCTACATTTCACAGTTCAGAAATGATCAAAAATGTGTGTACATTTCAGCACTCCATGAAATTATGCAGAAGTGGTCACCTGTGTTATTCAGCTAGTTGTAATGGTCATTGTAATGGCCATAGCCTATAGCCTACATGCTATTCCTTTTTCAGGATGTACCCATATCTGCATGATGTGAATGTTTGCATATGGCTTATGTCAGGCTTTATATCAATATTTGCGTCTCGTTATTTGATTTTCTTAATATTTTTGTATTAATGTCACTAGGAATCATGCCAATATAAATATATTCATTTATCTGTAATCGGATTGGCTGGAACCTGAGAATATAAGAACCATGATAGTGGGATAATCTATGGCTGAGCAATTTACAAAAATGTATGTAGGCCAACTGACAAATAGTTTACATTAGAATACATTATAATTTTGCCCCAATGAGGCTATGTATAAATGTGTTGCAATTTCAAAACCAGATTACTCAAGAACCACTTACTGCACAGAGGCATGTTTTATATCCTCGTATTCGGTACGGTTTGCTGTTTATTGTGATATTGGGTTTGCCACGTGTTGTGTGAAGGGTTAGTGAGATATTTAACCGAGAGTAATGGGTGTGCACTGTGTGCAAAATGCAAATATGATTAGCCTAAATTGCACGTTGGTTCAATGTTAATTTTCTCGCGAACCATTTATCACAGCAACTTGGCGCTAATATCATTGGAAAGCCTAGATTCCGCATGTCCATATGATGTGTGATATCATATGTATAGGTTTAGTTTAGTTGAACCTCATTTGCCAGGTATTTGACCTACCAGGTTGACACTTCAGCGTGAAAAATACTCAATAATACTCAAAGCATACCTGAAGCCGGGGAAATGCGGGGGAAATGCACCTGGGACGGCTTCTGAAGTAGCATCGCAAATGAGAGAAAATTTAGAAAATTCCACAGACAGGGGGTGCTCTTGAACCTTCTCACCGTCTCTGAAAGCATAACCGTGGCTCAACAGGTACATCTATAGATAGGCTAAACTCATTTTTCAGGCATCTGACCGACCGGGTTGACACTTCAGCATGAGAAATCGGGGGTGTGGCGTGTGAGTGTGTGAAACTAATTAAATGCGTGTGTCTCACGGCCAATGCGTGAGAGTTGGCACCTATGCTCTAACATTTAACTTAATAACTTTAAGATAATATGACGTGTAGGCTAGTATGAGATGTAGGCCCACTTCCCCATCTATAATGTGTGAATTGCCATGAACAAATCATCTAGACTACGATGCACTAACAAGGCTGGTTATAACTTGCCGAGAACCAAGACACGATAAAGGTAACGGTTGCACGGTTACATTCCGTGTCATTCAGTCTCCTCGTGACAGCCTGCAGCCTACAGTCATTCACTTCTAAGCATTTATTTAACGTAACTACCAAGATAACATTAGGCCTATGTGTATTTCTAGGTACAGTATGTGATATAATACTTTCCCATCGATAACATTTCCATGAACATAATCATCTAGTTTATGCACTAGAAAGGCTTATGCGATCAGTTGATTACTGGAACTTGAGAGAACCGAACGGTTTGACTCGTGTGGCAGCCACGGTTACTTGTGGTTATGAGGCCCGGAGAACCTAGCGAACGGTTTGACTCGTGTGGCAGCCACGGTTACGAGGCCCGGAGAACCTAGCGAACTGTTTCACTTGTTTGACAGCCACGGTTATGAGGCCCAGAGCCCTACAGGCTCATCATAGTTTGACTGATTATACTACCACTCCAGTAGAGGCACTAATACGCGATATGATGAAAGAGTAGCGACGAGAACACTCGAGCACAGCCAATCAAGCCAGCGTTGCTCTGTATGTGAAAACAAATGATGTTAGGAACACTGAGCACAGCCAATCAAGCCAGCGTTGCTCTGTATGTGAAAACAAATGATGTTAGGAACACTGAGCACAGCCAATCAAGCCAGCGTTGCTCTGTATGTGAAAACAAATGATGTTAGGAACACGGAGTCATTTATTGACGTTTGTCACTCGATTCTCCCAGCTCAGTGACACAAACCGGGTTAACCCTTTAGGCGCCAGAGGGTTTTTTTCGAAACGTTCGATTTTGACATCTTCATTTCAAAAGGCTATATCTTAAAAGTGATAAGAGATAGAGACTTTATGTAAATTAGAGAAATATTAAGGATGACCCAAAGTTTATGTAGAGATTAAATGTTTATATCTAATTTGCATATTATGACGTCATATGGTGGCGGCCATCTTGGATTATAGAATTCTCATGAAAAGTTGCATGTTTGAATGATAAAATGCACCACTTCTTTCCCCCCAAGATGTCCCTCACCTTCTGTATGCTATATTGCACAATACTGAATGCTCAGGTAAATAGTAAGTAGTAAACAAACTGTGTAAATCATTACTAATAAATGTCAGAAACAAACCAAATGCATGTAGCGGTAGGCTGGCCTTTTGCTGTAGAGATTTTCCATTTACTACATACAGTAGGCACTCTGATTCCATGTATGGGGCACATATATATTATTCAAATGACACACAAACACAAGTAGACAAGACCTGTTTAGTTCAAAAGCTCACTTGCCACGGCAAGGCACAGATCAAGAGTGAGATGACGAGACAAGACAAGAGACAATGTTAGCATTTGTTTTCTTTTTGTTGTTTTTGTTGATGTTTTTTTTGTTGTTTTTTTCTTAGCTGACAAAGACACACACATCACAAGGACATGAACACACAAAAAAGAACACATATATGTCCTAAATGGTCAGGGAAATAGATAGCAAATCAACAGTGTAAATCACACAATCTTGAGACTATGAATAGACACATTTCACGCAATTACAACTTACCCCTTACTACCCAAAACATTGTTTCAAAATTAAATGGATGGAGTACACTGTACGAAACAAACAGCTGAACATACACTAAAACACTGGTTGGAACACTTAAACTAAATTTCCCCATAAGCTCCACATCAGGAGAGGGGTTCAAGAATGTATTATTACTGGCCAAACACCACAGACGCACAATATTCTTTATTAAACAAAGGACTCACATTCATGCCAACACTTAATTTATTCACAGAACAAAAACAACTACAACACGACTTACAGGAATATCACAGAAAGATTACATTAGCTATGTACTTCGACGAAGAACAGGACTCACCCCCACTACCATTCTTACCAAAATCGAACTGGACTCCAGATGAAAAATGACTACCCGATGCAGTATGAGAGTTAATCGATAAAGACCTCACACACCTACACAAGCTTCACAAATTCCAAAAAGAAAAACATAACTTACCTTTGGGCAAAGTCCAAGCCCTAAAACAACTCATGCATCATCATGCATGCACCTCATGCACTACGGTTATTATGGATAAATACCAATATCTTTGGGAAGCCTACAGACAATTAAATAACACAAATTGCTACAAAAAACTTATACTACACCAATATACCTTGACACAGCACCTAAAATCCACAAAATACTGGACAACCTGAATCTCCACCCTTGCTGGCAGCTGGATACTGGGACTAGCAGCACCCGGTGCACTTGATCAGTTCTTCAAAGTGGCTCATGTACAGTTCAGCCCGCCGTGACATGGCCTTGGACTGAGCGTGCTGCAGAACCCCACAGCCAGCAATCACCCCAGTGACAGGGTGTTTGAAGAAAGGTATCTGGTGGGTGTGGGGCGTGAGTTATCTGGGGGAAGTTCGGGCCGCTTTTAGAGGATGCCGTGCACCAACAGACTAAGGTCCAGCTCTCGGGCATCCAAATTGGACTGAAAATTGGCCGACTCGTGTAGAGAGGTTGATGTATAAGTGCCCCCTAGGCCCCGTCACCTTCTCTAGGCTGTACCTAGACCAGGTCAGGTGTGTGAGGGAGTCTAGGATCCCACCGGATTAGCCCTGATGGACGTGACCACATGAACCAACAAACTTTCTATCTCTGGCAAGTCGACCAAGTTGGAGAGGTTGAGGGGGCGCAGGGTCTTTTTGGCCAAACAGGCCTAAGGTCAAAATGACCTAAACACCATCAGGAAGGATGGTCTTTTCAATGGCCTTATCCAACAACGTTAGTACGAACTGCTGGTCGGGGGGATACACTGCCATAAACGACAGCTCCCCAACACTGTTCTTTTGGAAGGTGGGCCTGGGGCCTCATGTACAAAGCTTGCGTATGCACAAAAATGCTGTGTACGCCAATTCTCACGCTCACGTCCGGATGTACGAAGACTGACTTGAACGTGAGAATGTGTGGTCCTCCAAGCAAACTTCATGTCTGGCGTACGCACATTTCCAATGTGTATCGTCAGTTGGCGACACTTAGAGGAAATGTAGCGCAACAACATTAGGTGATCGCGAGTCTAGGCCTTTATTTGCACAGTATATTAAAAATGATAACACTTCGAACGTAGGCCTATGTTTCTATATAAATGAGCATGCAACATGCGCAAATTCTACTAAGTTATGCAACAACCTATCTAATGACAACTGTAGACTTATTAGAGGATCAGAATTAAAGGGGAATGTGAAACCTATAGCCTACACATACAGATAGAATAGATAGGCTGACTAATAAGCGCGGATATAAGCTATTTCCCTTAGTGTGATTGACTGCATAGGATACTTTGACTTTCCTCGAGTAAGCATTCGCATTAGCCTATTGTTGTCACACTTGTGTGCAAATATAGGGATATGATCCAGAAATCGTAATGTTGTGGCGATGTGGCCAGGATCAACTTTGTTTATTCCACCTCGAGTGCGCGATGCGTGGTAGCCTACTTGGACACGATCGATTTAATGTTTTTTAATTAATGCAGTTGTGTTGTAATGGTTCAAATGCATCAAACCCAGTTATGCGAACCCTGTCACCTACTTGCAGACTGACCAATAATTCTGCCACGGTCTCTGACCCTATAGCTAGCCACTGCTACGCTCTGCCACTACTGTTTTTTTGTTTTGTTATCAATTACAGAAAGATAAAGATGCCATTTCGTCGGATAAACACTTCTACCTCGCATTCGCTGGAGATAAACTTTTTTTTAATTAATTTGATTTCAATTATTAAACTTTGGAGCAGGTATGAGTATGAATGGATCCACAAATGAGTTTTCATTGTTATTAATATTGCGGGATAGGCCATTTTGTCTTCGCTGAGGTCTGCGTTCTGGCCTTCTAGTTAGCATATTAAAATGAGTGTGATTGAGGGAGGAGAGAGGGTGAAGTGTAATGCTCGTGCATGTACGCTTAATTTCATGTTAATTGGGATGTACAAAGAAAAGCTGCGTGGAATGCTGCGTACGCACAGTTTCATACATCAAGATTTTTTTGTGCGTACGCTACTTTTCAGGTTTGCACGTACACAATGTTTTAGTATGAAATCCACGTAAGTCTTTGTACATGAGGCCCCTGGCCTTCACAAAGGAATTCAGGTCTAAAATCAGGCCTTAAAAATGGGCTATAACGTCTTTGTACACGCCCACTGTCATTTCCTTAGCAACAGTGGCCGAGGAGAACTGGTTTGAGGGCCTCACTTTGTCCCCTGGCACAACAGACAAAGTCAGGTGCCATCCCCCATCAGTGATGGACAGCCTCACCCCATGGCATTTCTGATATTCATCCAGCACTTGCTGTGAATAGCTGGCAGTGTGGATGTGTTTTTTTAGGTAAGGCCCACTGTGCTACACTTTCACAAAAACACTCAAAAACAGCTAGTGGATGCCAGCATATATTGTGTACAAAGACTTGAGCTGGATAACCACCCCATCAATAACAGCCCTGTAGACAAGGTTTTGAGGGGTGAGGTGGGGAAGAATGCCAGGCACAGTTTGTCATCCCTGAGGAACTGGGCTGGACTTGCATAATAATTGTAGGCCTCAAGTAGGCCATGGCTATTTTCACTAGCAACCTCATCAAACATCATGATAGCTCTGAATGGCACTCCTCAGAGCTCCCCTATTTATACCCTCTGATTTTCTCTTGATTGGAAGATCATAGACCTCAAACGAAGTTCTACCCCCCAAAGTCAACCACGGCCTTTCCAACGGTACCGCTCGACATTGTACGACGTTGGGAAATATGTGTATTACCAAACAAAAGTTTGGTATTTTTAAACAAATCGTAACTCGGGAACCGTACGTCATAGAAACTTGTGGGTGGTACCATTGGAAAGCTCGTGGTCGAAGTATGTGGGGCAGATCATGGTTTCAACGACCTTCGGTTCTTGAGATATTAACAAATGACGAAATGGACGCTGGCTACGGTAAGTCATTTTCTAAATTCTGTTGATTCACCAAAACAAAATTGTCACAAAAAATGGGTACCAAATGACTCGAAATCCACTTCGGACTTAGGCAAATTAGAGCTTATCTCCATTCATTTCAATGGGAAAACTTCAACCTAACCCAAAGGTCAATCTACTCCCTTACCATAACCTTAGACAAATGGTTAGGGTTAGGATAAGATGTTTCCATTCAAAACCTAAGTGTAACCCTAAGTAAAAAAAGTTATACCAATCGACTCAATCATCTAATATGCACTCATATATAGGTCCTGTGGGAACTTTTTTTTTTTTTTAAGTTTTATTTTCACTAGGAAAGTGCTCTCAAAAGGTCCACCATTAAAAAGGGAAGGGATGGGACTTGGTACCTTCCTGCATCGACTTACCATCCCCTTACACTAACCCTAACCCTAACCCTTACCATCCCCTTACACTAACCCTATTCAATACCAAAATATATATTCACATTTGGACAGAATTAATACAAGGCTTTTTGGCGAAAAGCGAACATTGTGGAAACCTCTCAGAGGCAGTATAGAAGGAGGCACAGACCAATTTGGTCTCAGTCCAGATTGAACCACTATTGAGTGAACATCTCCTGAGCCTACCTCAAATTGCCAAAAAACATTCAGATTCAGTTTAAGCTCACTTGAAAAAGATATCGAGGTGATATCGAAATGCATCGTCAAAGGCGTGAACAATTTCAAAATTTACGTCAAAATGACTGTACACAGTGATTGGACAGAACACCATTATAGATGCGAAAAAGGCAGCACCTAAAAATAATAAGAAAAAGTTAGATTCCTGCCAGCCCAGAATGGTACACCACCTGAAAAAGTGCCTGTGCACCCCTTCTTAATATTTCTAATTTCTCAACTCCTACTCAAGCGAGTAGGACGCATTTCACACTGCTCCTGCTTCACCTATCCTTTTAGCAATTTCCACTCTTTTTCATTCTTTTATTTCATTTACAAGCTAGTTTAGCAAAGACAGTGAAACCAGTACATTTAAATCTGAAACTTTAGTGGTTAGTTTTTTACTTTAAATGAGCCAGCCAAGTCAACGAGCAAAAACTGAACGGCAATTCACCTTGAAGTTGGATTAAAACAAAATCGCTCCTCCCGCCAGAGACCCAGGAGATCATGCGAAAATGTACTGAGCTAGAACAGAGGATTTCTACTTTGGAATCAAAGATGCATGCCCTTCCATCAACGACAGATGAACTACGAGAGGCATCTCATGAAGTGAGTACAGCAACTACTTCAAATGCAGAGAATGTAACCCAGCAGTCTAATATCACTGCTAATAGAGCAGATGAATGCATCGACCTCACAAAGGGAAATGTGAGTACAGAGCCTTGGCACAGGCAAGGAGCCAGACCAAAAAACAAAAAACGTAATACAAGAACTGTAATTACCTCAACACCAGTAAATTCAGATGTTAACTTCAGGCCTCGTATCAGAAATACAGACAGATCAGCAAACTACTACAGGGCTTGTGGTCCTAAGGGAAGCCCACAGCCCCTAACACTATGGAACAGATTTGAATGCCTCCGGGACGTGAGAGAGGAATTTCCCAGGGAACAGACCCAAAGCAGGCAGCGATCAAACCACAACAAAGAAAGATGGGCACAGACAAGAAGCAGCACTTTCGACCCTATTCATCCCACAACCCTCGTTCTAGGCTTACTTTGCTGTGAGACATATAAATGGGGAAAGGATGATTGTATGTTGTTTCCCAAATGCTTCAGTGTCTGACACAAAAAACAAGCTTGCAGAACTGGTGTCAAAATATGCAACTATCAAAGCATCATTGTGCATGTTGGAGCAAATGACATCTACAGAGAACAGCTGTATGTCAAAGAAGATTTCAAGGAACTTTTCTCGGCCCTATATGAGCTTGGAATACACATTTTCATCAGTGGCCCACTCCCAGCAGAGGGAAGCTTTGTATTTTCCAGACTATTCAGTTTTAAACACCTGGCTCGCAAAAACATGCTTTTCAGTTGGGATGAATTTTATTGACAATTTTAACCTTTTTTGGAATCGCAGGGAATACTTCAGACCAAATAGCACAGAGCTGAGTTGGACTGGGGCCAAGATCTTAACCGAATACTATCACCTCTCTCTCCTGCACCCAACATTTTTTCTGCCAACCTTGAGCCGAGCCTCTGATAAGCGCTCAGTGGCCATACAGACGGAACAAGCGGATGACATCAACAACTCAGCTAAACCAAAACACTCTGCACAGGCTGAAACAGAGATATGCCCAACCTGCCCTGCTGTGGGGCCCTCTGATAACCACCCGCTAGCCTCCACTGAAATGCAGACCTTGGAGAAACATAAACAACCAGCTCAACAATGCCAAGCCATGTCCACTGGACAAGATAAGATGGGTGCTGCTAAAATGACTCAAAGTCAATCACTGGCGTCAAACTCCCTGGAATCTCAGCAAACAAATGGATGTGATGAGCATGAGGAGATAGCACCTATCAAACCTATCAAAGCTGCTGAGAGGATATCAGAAAGGAAGGGTCATGTTGTAACACCAGTACCAATACCCCTCCCCACCTCTGTCGTCTCCTTGTCACCACAAAGACACAACAACATGGAATACACTACTGGAATACATGCTGAAAGCGGAGCATCTGCAACAAACTTCCCAGAACCTCAGCAGGCAGATGGAGACTCTGGATCAATTTTCAACCCCAACCTCCTTGATTTCCCATCACCACCCACACCCAATCCGTCCCCACCCAATCAAACTCCCCAGGCCACACAAACCCCCTAATCTCCCATCCCCATCCCCACCCCTTCATCCCACCACCCCACTCAAACTCCACAGGATCCCCTGAATACCCATCACCATCCCCACCCAAGCACATGATGTTCCCTGCAAGAATGGAGAGACTGCTACCAGTAGCCATGCAGAGTTTTACTAGCCCAAGATCATTAGCACCAAAGAAGCGAAGGGCACCTCCACCCCCTCCCCCTCCCCGTTTAGAAGGATCTCTTAAGCAGCAGCAACCTCTTAGTTCATTTTCTCAGCCGGCATATAGCATGGAATGTGCAGTGGAAAATACAGATGGCAGCAGCAGGGGACAATTATATGATGACTGTATTGCATGATATTCTCAGGGTCCCTGCAATATAAATGGTACTGACAGTAGTTTTGAGAACATGCGGGACCCAGTAAGCCCATGACATTCTCTATTCCTGTATTGACAAAAATAGAACACAAATGCATCGAGCTTATAGGGTAAACCAGTCCAATCTCCTACCCGTACCACATCAACCTCAGATTTCCCCATGGATCATATTTCCCCAACACTTAAACTAACAAAACTAGCACTCCTAAATATCAGATCTCTTTCAAACAAATCATTCTTAATTCATGATCTAATTTGCACACACAACCTTGATTTTTTACTTTTAACTGAGACATGGTTAGATCAAACAAACAGTGCTGCTACTCTCATCGAATCAGCTCCCCAAACTTCAGTTTTTGAGTGCTACCAGAGCAAATAAAAAAAGAGGTGGGGGATAGCCACAATTTTCAAGACGTCTTTTCAGTGCAATCAGTCGTCATTCGGTGACTTTACTTCATTTGAATATCTGTGTGCATGCATTAAGTCTTCTCCTCAGATTTTATTACTGACAATTTACAGGCCTCCAAAACATTCAGCTAAAGTTTTTTCTTGAAGAGCTAGGTGAACTGCTATCAGTTGTTTGCATAGAGTATGACTGTCTTATTATATCAGGGGATCTAAACTTGCATGTGGATAATCCTGAAAACAATTATGCCAAGGAATTCATTGCACTAATCGATACTTTCTCCCTAACACAGCATGTACAGGGGCCAACACACTCCCTCGGCCATACCCTCGACCTTGTTATCACAAAGGGTCTCGATGTCTCTACAGCTGTTAAAGACCTGGCCTTATCTGATCATTTTTTGCGTGTTCTTTGATGTGTCTATGTCCCCACACACTCAAAACACAGCTATGATGGTAAAAGGAGAATCATAAATGATCAGACAAGTGCTCTCTTTGAGCAAGCACTTTCACTAAAAAGTCAAGTCAACTGTCAGACTCTGAAGACTTATTTGATCACTTTAATGCAAAAATGGCAAACATTATGGATGACATTGCTCCATTACAATTCAAGAAAGTTAAGGACAAACAGAAAGCACCATGGAGGCAAAATCCAGCAGTTAAACTTCTAAAAAGAGAGTGTAGGAAGACTGAAAGAAAATGGCGTAAATACAAACTTCAGATCCACTATGAAATCCATAAAGAGATGCTCTGCACATATAACTCTGAAATATACAAAGCAAGACAGTCTTTCTTTTCTAACATTATCAATAGAAGTTCAAATAACACTCGTATTCTATTTTCAACTGTTGATAAGTTAACAAATCCCCCCTCACAATTAGCGCCTGAACTTCTCTCAACTAATAAATGCAATGAGTTTTCATCTTTTTTTAAAGGTAAAATTGACAAAATCAGACTCAACATATCTGCTCAATTACAAATTCAACAACCTGAACTTCCAGCAACAAACACAGGGAAACTAAACTTGATGTCAGAGTTCAGCTTGATAGACTCTCTGAAACACTTGAAAAACGGTACAGAATCTCAGCCCTTCCACATGTGTCTTAGACACTCTGCCTACCAATTTCTTCAAAACTGTTTTTCAGCCTCGTAGAGGCGGATGTCCTTCAAATTGTAAATGTATCATTGCTGTCTGGCACTTTTCCTAAGTCACTGAAAACAGCTGTTGTAAAGCCACTTCTCAAGAAGAATAACCTGGATGCCTCCATGCTAAACAATTACAGGCCCATATCCAATCTACCTTTTATTGGCAAAATTATTTAAAAAGTAGTCTTTAATCAATTAACCACCTTCCTAACATCAAATGGGTATTTTGATTACTTTCAGTCTGGTTTTCGGGCAAATCACAGCACTGAAACAGCTCTCATTAAAGTTTCCAATGACATACGCCTCAACACAGATTCAGGTAAAACATCAGTCCTAGTGCTACTGGACCTTAGTGCAGCATTTGACACTGTTGATCACAATATTTTACTACACAGACTAGAACACTGGGTTGGATTTACAGGCATAGTTACCAGCTGGCTAAAATCATATCTACAAGAAAGGAGCTTCTTTGTTGCCATCGAAACTGTACCTCAACACCAACGTCCTTGACCTGTGGTGTTCCCCAGGGTCGATCTTGGGGCCACTATTATTCAACCTCTATATGCTCCCACTTGGACAAATCATTCAAAATAATTTGATTTCATATCATAGCTATGCAGATGACACACAAATTTACTTAGCTCTATCACCAAACAACTATGGTCCTCTTGAATCTATGTGTCAGTGTATAGAACAAATCAACACCTGGATGTCTCAAAATTTTCTTCAGCTGAACAAAGAAAAACTGAAGTAATTATATTTGGTAAAAATGAGGAAAGACTTAGGGTTGCCACTCTCCTTGACACAAAAAGGGTTGAAGGCAAAGGATACTGTTAAAAACCTTGATGTATTAATTGACAGTGATCTAAATTTCAACAGCCACATGAAAGCGATAACTAAATCAGCTTTTTACCACCTCAAAAATATTGTCAAACTCAGAGGGCTGATGTCAAAACATGACTTAGAAAAACTCATTCATGCATTTATCTCCAGCAGGGTTGATTACTGCAATGGACTGTTCACAGGCCTTCCTAAAAAGACTATTAAACAGCTTCAGGTGATACAAAATGCAGCAGCTAGGACTCTAACAAAAACTAAAAGAACTGACCACATTACTCCAATTCTTAAGTCCTTGCACTGGCTTCCAGTAAGTCACAGAATTGACTTGAAAGCACTATTGCTTGTTTATAAATCAGTAAATGGAGCAGGACCTAAATACTTGTCAGACATGCTTCAGCAGTACACACCTTCTCGTCCTCTCAGGTCCCAGGTGAAAAACCTGCTAGTAAAACCTACAGTTAGAACTAAACATGGTGAAGCAGCTTTTTAGCTGCTATCGGCTCAGCTGTGGAACCAACTTTTCGGATGACATTAAAAGGCCCCAACTGTAGCCAGTTTTAAATCTAGACTTAAGACCAAACTGTTCTCAGGCGGCTTTCTGCTAACTGTGCCGAGTTACAAATTCTGAATCTGCCTCGATAATTATTCTACTTTGTCTTTTATTACTTTTTTTACTACTTTTGCCTTTGTTTTTGCTTACTAATTATTCTTCATTTTTAAATGATTTTACCTTGTGTTTTATGTTTTCTTTTTATTATGATCTTTACCTTTTAACTATTCTTTGACTATATTGCCCTTCTATGCTTTTATTTGTTATTATCGTTTGGTTTTGTTTATGTAAAGCACATTGAATGACCTCTGTGTATGAAATGTGCTATATAAATAAACTTGACTTGACTTGACTTGACTTGACTAGTTACAATCAGCATGTAAAAAATGCCGCAAACAGGATCCTGAATCCTCAGCGGTGGTATGGTGAGCTGGCTGAGATTTCTGAATAACAGTAGGCTAATAATTAAAGACAATAAGTTCAATAGCGCGGGGCCTACACTGTAAAAATACTACACTTACCGTAAAGCTTGTGTATAATGTATTCCTACAGAATAAAAATATAATGTATGTGTAAATAATTACTACACTAGTGGTGAATGCAGTAAAATGAATTGCCAATACACCCAAATCCTTCCAGAGATTTTTTCATGGGAATTATCAAACCAGCATCCTCCAGTGAACATCAGGTACAACAATTACTTACTGGCAATGCAAAAATTGGACTAACCCTAGGAACATCAGGAATCAGGAATTCAAGAGACACTCAGAGGCTTCACACCAGTCAGCAAATTCCTGCAACACTGGACCATGTTCAGTTTAATCTCGCTCCAGTAAACTAATCACAGCAGTATCATCTGCAAATTTGATTATATGACGTCCAGGGTAACTGCTGCGACAACAGTCCGTGTACAATATATATAGCAGTGGTGACAAAACACTACCTTGTGGTGTTCCAATTGAAGTAAAGCGGACCCCAGATAATGTGTTGCCCACCCTTACTCTTTGTGGCCGCCCACTCAAGAAGTCCAAGATCCATTTAATTAGTGTTGAATTTAGCTGGAAGTTCTCTCTAAGTCTGTTTGTGAAAATTTGTGGGTTAATTGTATTGAATGCTGATGAAAAGTCTGCAAATAAAACACGAGCATGTGTTTTACAACCCTCCAGGTGTGTATACAGATAATTTAAAAGCACTACAATGGCATCGTCCGTCCCCCTCCCAAATCTGTAGGCAAATTGTAGAGGGTCAAAGGCATGTCCACAGGAGTTAATGATGTTTTAATGAAGTGATTTAACTGAAAGAGAGGTGAGGGCAATGGGCCTGTAATCCTTGGATGAGGATGGGTGGGAGACTTTGGGAAATGGGGTCACAACTGCTGTTTTCCAAAGCAGTGGAACCACCTGGGTGTCCATTGAGCGTTGGAAAAGGGAACGGAAAATTCCACTTAATTGGATCGCACAGTGCTTCAGCACTCTGCCTCCAATGTTATCCGGCTCCAGGCTCTTCCGTATGTCAATCCTCTCAAACACTTGCTGGACCATCTCCTCCTTGATGATCAAAGTGCTCTCCATCCCAGCATCGTCCCTCACAATCTGTTGCCAGGCAGATATGTCGTCCCTGTCATTTATTTCAAATCTGGTAAAAAGCTCATTTAAGTTGTTAGCCAGAGCAAGGGCTGCTGTGTCATCCATGAAGTCAATTTTTTTTTCCTGTCTTTTGCATTTGCAAGGGGCATTTGCCATCAACTTTATACCAGTCCATGCAGCTCTTGAATTCCCCACAGCCAGGGTATTCTGTTCCTTGTCCTTGTACTGACACCTGGCCTTATAAATCTCCTTATTGACCTTCCTTTGCGTATTTTTCCTGTTCTGTAAGCTTCCTGAAGTGAAGACTCATTTTCTCATTTAGTATGTCCTTTAGTTCTTTTGTCACCCACGGTTTATTGTTTGGGTACACCTTGATGGTCTTGGTTGGAATGACCCCACTCACACAAAAGTCTATGTAGCCCGAGATAGCCTCTGTATATTCGTGCAAATCAGCTGAAGAGTCTTCAAAGATGGTCCAGGATGTACACTCCAGGCACCCTTTCAGCGTCTCTACACTGTCCTCATCCCACACCTGGATCTGCTTTTCCACAGGCTTAACCCTTTTCAAAATCTGTTTTATAGGTGGGTCTCAGAAGGACTGTATTGTGTTCTGAGCCACCCGGGGGAGCCTGGCACTGGATGAGTATCAAAGTCAAAGTCAAAGTCAAAGTCAGCTTTATTGTCAATTTCTTCACATGTTCCAGACATACAAAGAGATCGAAATTACGTTTCTCACTATCCCACGGTGAAGACAAGACATATTTTACCAATTTAGGTCCACAGACAAACATAACATTCAAGTAAACAAAAAAGTAAGTAAATAAGTAAATAAGAGGGCACATATAATAATGAAAAAATAAGAGCAGCAAAATGTGGTTGAAATTGTGCATAGACAGTCAATAAAAATACTAGTGCAAATTCAGGCCAATAAAAGGCTTGGGTAGTTCTGTTTGACCTAAGTAAGAAGAAAGTGGCATAGTGGTGCAAGTTATGTAAGAGCAGCAGAAGTGTTGTGTTTCAGGACAACAACACCAGTTGTAAAGTGTACAAGTGTGCAAGTGTGCAAGTGGAGTAGTGCAGGCGGCCATTTTTGGGTCCAATGTCCAGGATGTTATGTAGCTGAGGGTGGAGGGGGGAGAGGAGGGAGAGAGTTCAGCATCCCACGGCTTGGTGTATGAAGCTGTTGGTGAGTCTGGTAGTGCGGGAGCCGCAGGCTTCTGTACCTCTTCCCAGAGGGCAGTAGATCAAACAGATTGTGAGCTGGGTGACTTGCATCACTCACAATTTTGGTCGCCTTGCGGGGTGAGGTGGGTGGTGTAAATGTCCTTCAGGGAGGGGAGTGAAGCACCAATAATCCTTCCAGCTGTGTTCACTATGCGCTGCAGGGCTTTCCTGTTGTATTCAGTGCAGCTTCCGCCCCACACAGCGATACAGCTGGAGAGGATGCTCGATGGTGCCTCGGTAGAATGTGGTCATGATGGCTGGTGGAGCACTTGCTCTGCCTGAGTTTCCGCGAGAGGAAGTACAGGCGCGCTGAGCTCTCTTCGCCAGTGATGCAGTGTTGGTGGTCCAGGAGAGGTCTTCACTGATGTGCACCCCCAGGAATTTGGTGCTGCTCGCTCTCTCCACCACAGCACCGCCGATGGTCAGTGGCAGGTGTTGGGTGTGACCTCTCCGAAGTCAACAACAATCTCTTTGGTCTTGCTGACGCTCAGCAGGAGGTTGTTGTCCCTGCACCACGGGTCAGATGGTCGACCTCCAACCTGTATTGAGTCTCGCCGCCTTTGGTGATGAGACCCACCAGAGTTGTGTCAAGCCAGCAAATTTCACTATGTGATTGTTGCTGTAGGTTGCAGTGCAGTCATCGTCAGCAGGGTGAAGAGCAGCGACTGAGCACGCAGCCTTGGGGGGCCCCCCCTGCTCAGTGTGATGCTGCTTGAGGTATTGTTGCCAACACGCATTACTACTTGGGGCCTCTGACAGAGGAAGTCCAGTAGCCAGTTGCAGAGGTAGGTACTGAGTCCCAGTTTGTCAAGTTTGCAGATGAGTTGTTGTGGTATTATGGTGTTGAATGCAGAACTGAAGTCTATAAACAGCAATCTCACATATGAGTCTCTTTTTTCCAGGTGGGTGAGGGCTGGGTGGAGGGCAGAGCAGATTGCATCCTCTGTAGACCGCTTTGGCTCGGTATGCAAACTGGAAGGGGTCCAGGGTGGGGGAGAATGGCTTTGATATGTGACATGACAAGCCGCCAAAGCACTTCATGATGATGGGTGTCAGTGCCACAGGGCGGTAGTCATTGAAGCAGGATGGAGCAGTTTTCTTCGCACAGGTATGATGGTGGCAGCTTTGAAACATGATGGGATCGATGGCTTGCTTCAGGGAAGTGTTAAAGATGTCTGTGAAGACATCCTTAAGCTCCCCTGCACAGTCCTTCAGCGCACGACCTGGGATGTTGTCTGGACCTGTTGCCTTACTGGTGTTGATGGCAGCAAGTGTCCCTCTTCACACTGTCGGCAGAGAGGCACAGGGGCTGCTCATGTAGAGGGGGGGGGTCTTCTGTGGGCAGGTGCTGTTTTGTGCTTCAAAGCCAGCAAAGAAGCGGTTCAGGTTGTTGAGCAGAGGGATGTTGCTCACAGCTCTGTGGCTGGCTTGTAGTCCGTGAGGGCCTGAATGCCCCGCCATAGGCTTTGTGCGTTCCTGCTGTCTTTGAAGTGGGTGGTTATCTTGTGAGTGTATTCCTTTTTGCTTCCTTGATGCCACGGGACAGGTTGGCTCTCGCTGTTTTCATGCCAGCTTCATCCCCAGCTCTGTAGGCTTTTGTCTCTGGCCCTCAGCAGCCTGAGGACATCCCCTGTCAGCCATGGCTTCCAGTTAGCCCGAAAGTGATGATGTCTTTTGTGTGGGTCACATCATCGATGCACTTGGTGATGTAAGAGGTTACAGTGTCTGTATACCTCTATGTCTGTCCGTTGTTGTAAGTGGCTGCCTGCTTAAACATTTCCCAGTCTGTTGTGTCAAAGCAGTCTTGAAGAGCATCGGAGGCTCCCTCAGGCCACACTTTTACCTGCTTACAAACCGGTTTGTTCGCTTTTACCCTTTGTCTGTATGGCGCGGGCATTAGCATAACAGTGATATGGTCTGAAAGTCCAATGTGGGGGGGGGGGTGGCTTTGTATGCTCCTTTGTGTGCAGTGTAGACCAGGTCCAGGATGTTATCTCCTCTTGTTGGAAAATCAACATGCTGGTGTAGCTTTGGAAGTACAGTTTTGAGATCAGCATGGTTAAAATCTCCAGTGAAGATGGTGAAACCGCCTGGGTGTGCTGTCTGTTGTTCACTGACAGCCTGGTACAGTTCACTAAGAGCCGCTTCTTATCGCTGTTGTTGTTGGTAGGCGGGATGTATACTGCGACTAGCAGAATCGCAGTAATTTCCCTTGGCAGGTAAAAAGGACGCACTTTATGATCATAAACTCTGCCAGTGGTGAGCAGTGTTTGCATACTACTACAGTGTCCCGCACCATTCGTCACGGATGTAAACACAGATTCCTCCTCCTCGTGATTTACCTCCCCTTTACAATGGCCCTGTCTGCTCGATAGCATGCTAGCTGCTCCAGTTGTACAGCAGAGTCCGAATGTTGTCATTTAACCAAGTCTCAGTGAAGACGAGCACACAGCAGTTACTTACTGTCCGTTCGTTGATCTCAGCAGTCGTTATGTGATCCATTTTGTTGTCCAGTGATCGTGACATTTGCCAGGAGAATGGATGGTATTGCTGGGCGAAGTTGGGCTAGCCGCTAGCCTGCCCCGGACGCCCTCCTCGCTTTTGCCCCTCTTCTGCTTCCTCGCACACCGCTTCCGACGCTTTCTTTCGGGGAGGAGTAGCAGGCGAAGTCCGGTGTTGTTGCAGGCCGGAGTAGTCCGGAGTTCCTTTAGCGCCTCTGTTGCAAAGTCCAGAACGCTGCAAAACTTGCTTTTGCAGATGTCAATTAAAAACTGCCTGCTGTACTTGTAGTAATGCGTAGTAAGACGAGACGAACACGAAAAACTTTCGGACAAACACTTTTAAACGAACAAAACACCGTACGGTTGGGACAGAGAGAGGTCGCTGCGTGTGTACGCGCCGCCATCTTGGGGATAGTATGCCTTGGGGATGGAGCCGTAGCATAAATCAATGATTTTATTTTTACGTGTTGGACAGGTGACATACTGCGAATAGGTATGATAGTTTTTTTGAGGGTGCAGTTATTAAAGTCCCCCATTATAAACTTGGGTGTATCTGGTGAGATTTCATCCAATTCTTGGGTGATATTAAAAATAATGTCTGATGCCTTGTTTATGTCTGCTCTTGGATGTATGTAGACAACAGTCAGAAATATTTGTAGGAATTCGCGGGGAAGATAGGAGGGTCACACAGAAACTGATCAAAGTTCAATATCAGGAGTGCTGATCTTTTTTCTTACCACAGTTGTCTTGCACCATCTGTCATTTATCATGACGCACACGCCCCCTCCGTGTTCCTTGCCTGTAGCCTTGCTGCATCGGTCCAAGCATACAATACTAAATCTGTCAGGACAAACTTCGGAATCTGGCACGTTATCATTAAGCCAAGTCTCAGAGAAGGCCAGGACACAGGCTTCCCTGTATTCGTGCAGGTAACGAGTGTTTGCTCGCAACTCATCTGCTTTTTTTTTTATTGACTGGACGTTTGAGAGAATGATAGTTGCAAGTGGGACTTTTGTTTTCCTCTTTCTGAGTCTTTGGTGCACTCCTCCCCTTTTCCCTCGTTTTCTCTTATATTCCGTGTCATTGAAAGTTCTTGTTATCTAGCGGTATGATTCCAATCGCCTGTGTAGGCGCTCAGTTGTAGGAGAAAGTCTCTGTTGTAGCGTATATGTGACTCCGCGTTGCTGGCCGGTTCACTTGCCACGCTGATAACAAACAGTATCGACCCGATTATTAAAACCAGCTCCCATACGCAACTCATAGTGGCTTATGGTAACGGTCCGTAAGATAATGCATCCAATGATGATTTGTACCGAAAGTAATCGCAAGCAAGCAACTAATCAAACAAACAAAAGACAAGACAGACTGTACTGCTGGTCGCCACTGTGCAGCGCCCAGCAGTACAGATAATCTAATCTAAAAAACAAACAAGCACAAGGCACATTTTTGGACACATTGGGGACTAAAATGGCTTTAAGAACCCCCTGAGATTGAATGTCATCACTGAGACATGGTGAAAAACATGGATGCCAATCAACATACATGTGTATGAACACCAGTCAACACTAATAGCAGGCATTTCACAGATATTTTTTACATCACTTTGGCTACGCAAGGCTCTGACTTTTTTTTTTCCTAACCAGGCACCGTTGGCTTCCTGCAGACCTACTCTATCCCATTAGTGTATCGAAGGAAAACCACTTGGTAAAGGTGAGGTAGCAGTCGAGGGCCAGGAGAAGGCACTGCACCATCCTCCCTGGAATGTTTTACCCCCACCCGTGTCGTTGAAGATAAGGCAGGAGTATCCAAGAGACCCGGGAGTATCCAATCCACCAGGTCAATCAACTGATTTTCCCACCACGCTCTCATACTCTGGAACGCCCACCACAGATGTTTCATTTTTAACTTCACTTTTCTACGTTTTTATTTGTGTGTGTGTGTGTTTTTCCTCCCTTTTTGTCATTCTCCTATAATTCTATCAGAAAGACTCGGGGAGGTACAATGAAAGTTAACACACGTTTTAATCCATCAAAGCATATACAAAAGGCATAAGCAACAATAAGACAGTCTTTGGCATAGGCCCCCATCCTCGGTCCAGGTCACCGAGTGTGCAGACCCTTTCAGATCCTGCCGATATGAGACGGCAGAGGCGGAGCCTACCCCCTGGACATCTGGACAAGGCCAAACTGGCGGTAGTTAGGGAGGGAGGGTGGGAACATCGAAAATCGGCACCTGAAAGCAACAGGCAGGTGCAAAGTAAAGTGATTATAAAGGCTGATGCAGACTGGTGATTGGTCGGAAGTAATGAATGAATGAGTGACGCATGCATTGAGTCTTCCTGACAGAATTTAACGCTAAGCTTCCATTACATCCATTTCATTACAACCCAACTACAGTTATTGTTTTATGCTTTTCTTGCCAGTGCTGAACATGACCATAACATGAGCTGTTTTAAATTTGCTTTAGAAATGACACTTAGTTGCAGCTCTTCATCCTCTGTGGGCCACACGAGCCAGGAAGTACTAGCTGTACTTTTCCTAACCATTCCTCTTTAATAATGACTGTATATCGCCAGGAAGTACTAACTGTACTTTTCCTCTTTAATAATGACTGTATATCGCCAGGAAGTACTAACTGTACTTTTCCTGACCATTCCTCTTTAATAATGACTGTATATCGCCAGGAAGTACTAACTGTACTTTTCCTCTTTAATAATGACTGTATATCGCCAAGAAACAACTGTATTGTAATATGGTGCTGCACAAATGCTGTCTGTAGTCTGGAAGACAGGCCATGAATCTTGCAGAGTTAGGAATGCCATGTTCATTCACTAATGTATTTTTCTCCGTTTCCAGTCTGCTAAGTGAGCCTGGTGTTGCTCCAGAAGCAAGTTTTGCCACAAATCTCACTGAGTTGGCAGATATCAGCCAGGACCCCATGGCTATCCTTGAAGAACTGCTATCTCAGCAAACACAAGAGGTTAATATGAATCTAGTAATCAAGTAACTGTGCATTCCCTGTATATCACCGGGCGGTGGTAGTGTAGTGGTTAAGGAGCTGGGCTAGCGTGCAGTAGCCTGAAAGTTGTCGGTTCAATTCCCAGCTTCCACCGTTGTGCCCTTGAGCAAGGCACTTAACCCCAAGTTGCTCCGGGGACAATGTGATCCCTTGTAATATAGCTGACATATGTAAGTCACTTTGGTCAAGAAGTGTCTGCTAAATGTAATGTAATGTAATGTAATGTAATGTATATCCCTCCGCAATCTGTGTTCTCTCCAGTCCTGGGAATCCGCTCTTTGTTACTGACTTTAACTGTAAATGATATCACTTTATCACTAAATCCCCACAAGTTACAGTCACACAATACATCATTCCCTCTCCTCACTTCAAATAAGGGTCAAGGGGGTCAAACCAGGGACAAGTTCAAAGACCACCTCTAAGGTAGAGACTAGGGTCTGAAATGGACAGTGTAAAACAACGGGGTGCCTTCCCAACAGGGGGTGCCTGCACACCTCCTTAAAGTGCTGATGAAAACAATAGATGTGCCCTCCTGTGCCGTCCTGCAAGAACATGGGGGTTTGACCGGACTGGGGCTTTAAAAAGGCAAAAACAGACTGTCAAATCATTCAACCACTTTATTTGAGCAGAATGGAAGGCAGAAAAGCAACACAAAATACCAAACATCTGGAGTCTTCTTTATGTTAAACTGTATCTATATTTCTATGTACCATGACTAACAGCTTTCTGTATTGTATTTTAGTGGCCTATGACTTCACGTCGTCCTCCTCCTCCAGCTCCTGAGGTGTGACAGACCGGAGAAACCAGGCGTTAAGCAGAGGAAGCCACACAAACTGCCAGCTCTGTGGCCAGCCACAGCAGAAGGACTATGGCCACAGCCAGTATGGGGAAGAGAACTTCTGTGCTCTCTATGAAGGGAAGACTGTGGAGCTGTGGCTGGCTGAAAAAAGATTAAAAAAAGACTAAGTAATTATTTTTAAAAATGTATTTATAGCATATTTGTATTATAATTGTTATATTTTTTTTTATTATTGTTATATTTATATTATTATTACTTATGTTTTATTGCTCTGTTTTACATTTTAAATATTTTTAAAAAACATTTAATTGATTACAACCTTGTCTTTGTCTATTTACATACTTTTTAACTTTACTTTTTAAACTTTGAGCCATTCATAAGGCTAAAACCATGCAAATATAAATGTACCTTTTAAAAAACAGGCCTTGTTGCTTTAAATGCGTGCTGGTGCCTTTAATTCGTCATATGGTAAGTAGCCAAGTGCTCGGGGTGACGTCGAACAACAGCTTTTGAGTGACACATGATGGGGAAAGGAGGGGGAAAGGGGGTTTCGTTCCAAAAAGTTTCCAGTTTTTTAGTGCAAAAATTGGGAAAAATATAACGAGAGGCTCTTTCGGGCCGATTTTTCACACACAAGGCCTACCAGATGTACTGACCTCGCCACCAGGGGCCTGTACTACGAAGGGAGCTTAACCTACCCAGATGTAACCCAGGGTTACTTTGTTAAACCGGGGTTGACAAAACCTGGTTATCTTAAGTGGTGTTAATCGGTACTACGACGCTGATTATGAAGTTGATTTGTTGAGCCGGGGTTAACCTAATTGGAGTTTGTGCGCGTTCACATAAAAGGGGCGGGTTGCAGCGCAAGTCACCACTTTCAATGATGACGCGATCACCTTATTTTACGGATGAGGAATGCACAATTACCTAGCATTCATGGGCTTTGGAAAAATCTTTCTCCGAGTGAAAACATCATTCCGCGTCATTCACGTCACTTAATGTGTGAGTCAGAGGTCGGAAACTGGGGCTAGAGAAGTAGCCATGGGGGCGGTCCTTGTCATTCCGAGGTGCCCTGAATGCACCCTTATTATGCCAAGTTATGAGGAATTAAAACCAACTCTACGACAAAAATCAAATACGTCGGCAGTGAACAAAGCAAGGCAAGGCTGTTGGCAACATATTGCAGATCGGATAGCCTAAATGCCTAAAAGTAAAGTTTTATTCCCACATGTTCTTCAAATATGTGTTACGGAGGATTAGTAGCTTGCGGAATGTCTGAAATGAGTTGAAATAATTAAATAGCCTATTTTAAGTTCATAGAAAGGCCTACAGATGCAACACAATTCAGAAGTGGGCATATAGATTACAGGATAATTTAATGTTTAAGTAGCCCCCATTGACTGATTTAGTGTATGCCTAATCCTGTGAACATTTCAGATGCAACACCATTGCCAAACGCACATGGCAGCAGGTGAAAATGAAACACAAAAACATTATTCAGATAGTAGGTTTATATAGTTATAGCTTGCATTAATATTTCTTAATTATGAAAACATGTAGGCCTAGCTTATAGCCTTCACTTGGCCTCTGTTTTACAGCTAACAAGAAAAAGGTGTCTTTGAACACTACTGTAGGAGGAAAGGCACCAGAGTGTTTTACAGTAGCAGAGGAGTTGGCCATCGCAAATAATAGTGGAAGGCCGATTATGGAGGGGGTTGAGGGAGGCATTCGGTCGGATTCTGGTCCTGTGGAAATGTAGCCTTTATGTGCAGGGTACAGTAATATGACATTCAATTCAACAAGTTTGTTAAAATGGTGATTTTAATTTATTAGTCCCATTTATTTTCAGACATACAGTATTCTTGCTCAGATGTTCTAGCCTGGCGAGCCAGACCCACATTAAAATTTAGGGTCTGGGCACTCACCGTTCGCAGTGCTAAGTCCGAGGGGCGGGGTAATCAGTTGTCTTTCAAATTCCCTCTGCACGCAATAGGACGCAATAGGATATTTGTTTTCAAGTAGCAGGGAATTCAAGCCAAATCTGTGCAACTCTGCCATCAATCATTATGTTAAGCCCACCAAACGACTCTATACACGATTTCAATGCCCTGATTAAGTTTCGATTTCTGGAGCTCACAAGCCAACGGAGAGTTGCTAGACTAGCCCTGGCAGTAAATGTAATTTGCTGCCGCTAGGGGCGTGTCTAGATTTCTAGGCTACAGATGTTCAGCACCGATGGAATAAATGAATGTCCACGTACGGGCATTGCTGAGACGTCTTCCTAGATCATCTGACAAAGACAACTAATTCCCTCGGCTGACAATCTATATCTTCATAGAAAATATTGCCCGGGTAGCCTATATATTTTCTCGCCCTGTGAAGAGAGCCCCTCACGCTTTGCGCTCCAATGTCGTATGGATCATCCAGGTACGGCGACATTGTTAGTGGAGGGGTGGTACTTATAAAGGGTGTGGTTAACGGAAACCTCGGGTTAACCAAGAACATAACCTGCTCGGAGCAGGTTTGAGATGCAGCGTAAATTGCCATGGCAGCATACCTCGGTTAAAACCTATCCACCTTTCGTAGTACGGGTTAATCGGGATCAAGTTACTCTCGAAGTTACGCAGATAAGCCAGTAACCCCGCTTCGTAGTACAGGCCCCAGGTGTGCAGTCTCATATCTCACTAGCCTGGAATGACTGAAAAAATGGAGCATTCTTTTCTGCATTTTGCATTGCTCAAGAGTTACATTACATACCAAACAAGCAACTGACACAAGTGATAATGGATAAACTTTTGAAATGTTTATTTATGTCTGCAAATTGTTTAACAACATCATAACATAACAACATAAATGGCATGGTAGGTTAAACAGGAACCAAAGTGGTGCCAAAGCTTACCGTGACAAGAATACAGTGAGCGACTCATCAGTGCCAACAATACCGACAAGGCGCTCGATGTCATTCACCCTCACGATGTTGATGTCGTTGTCAAAGCAAAAAGCCTGGATGAGGGTGAAATGAATCTGGAGGGCAATGTCGCGTTCGTACTCCTCGTCAGTCGCTAACACGCAGAATGCCACATTGTCTGGATCACTGTTGAATGACGATGACACTTGGTTAGAAACCGATTCAAATAACCATGTCATGTAACTATAGCAAATATATTTATCAGGTTCCAGAAAGATATTCGCTGCTTTACTTACACATTCATGACTTTTGCTGATTCGTATACCCCGACTGTCAAGCAATCTTGTTTCTTGGCCGAAACGAGTAGCTCTTCCAAAGCAGTACCGAAGGTGTGGCGTGGATGAAAACTTTGCTTATGGAGAAGGGCGTGTCTGTCGGTCTCTTTAAAAAAGACCTTAGTGGCTATTGTTTTGGTGGAGGCACAGAGATCAGGGGCAGTGAAAAAGAGCTGTGTGTCCAGAAATTCTACACTATGTTGTTGCAGTTAGTGTTTAAGCTTGATCCTAGGATGATGACTATTGAGCACAGCCATGAACTCTAGAAACTCAGGCTCTGAGTAGGTCCAAAGACCAAAAAGGTCATCTAGAAACCTGAGATATTCTAGCAGCCTACGGTGACACTTGGCAAAAACCTCTTCCTCCCAGACGGCCAGATAAATGTTGGCGTAGGCCGGTGAGTATTTCCTACCCATGGCACAGCCACACGTCTGGAGGTAATAGTTGCCATTGAACTCAGTCATTACGAGTTAATGTGAGTTCAAGAAGCTGTAAGACCTGTCTGTCTGGCCTCTGAGGATCTGGATATTGAGCAAAAATCTTTTTCACTGCTGCTAGCCCTCGATCTGTCTCCATGTTGGTATAGAGTGAGTCTACGTCGATAGAAAAGAGAAAGGTGTTCATTGGGACCTTACTATCTCTCACCTGTGCTACAAAGTCATATGCATCTTTGACATAGCTTGGATGTCTCTGGGACAACGGGTTGAGATAGAAGTCAACAAACTCTGCCAAGCAGTGTGACTCGGACTCACAATCACTGACAATGGGACGTCCCTTGGGCAAAACCCCGGGGATGGTCCACGTGTCTGGCGGCTTATGTATCAAACGGCATAACAAAGATGACTTAGTGATTTTTGTCTGAAAGTCCATCCAAGAAACAACTAGCTTCATTGCCAGGGGAAGCCAACACCATTGCTTTAATCTTATAAAATCCACGACCCGGTCAACTCCTCATCGACTTTCCTGTACCCATCCAGTCTATCTTCATCTTTCAGCGCCAGCACAGCATTCCAGAGAGAGTCCCCGAAATCTGGAGGTTCGCTTTACATCCTCCGCTATCAGAATGGGAACCTCACACTCTGTGATTCGGAATAGGTTCCTTCTCCTTCTGTTGCAGAAGCGTAGAGAAGTGGCCCAGTTCAGCGCTCGGGGAGGGTGATGGTCGGCACCCACTCATACATGCCGCAGCTCTCTTCGCAGAACAGCCGGAGTTTGTCTAAAGCAGGATCCTTCCACGAGTCCACATTTGGGCTCTGCAATAACAAGGCACACAAGAATTAGCATGACCTAAACACGAACTTAACCTACAAATAGCTGCAGCATAAATGGCATGGTAGGTTAAACAGGAACCGAAGTGATGCCAAAGCTTACCGTGACAAGAATACAGTGAGCGTCTTTAGGTGCCTCCGACTCGTCAGTGCCAACAATACCGACAAGGCACTCGATGTCATTCACCCTCACGATGTTGATGTCGTTGTCAAAGCAAAAAGCCTGGATGAGGGTGAAGTGAATCTGGAGGGCAATGTCGCATTCGTACTCCTCGTCAGTCGCTAACACGCAGAATGCCACATTGTCTGGATCACTGTTGAATGACGATGACACTTGGTTAGAAACCGATTCAAATAACCATGTCATGTAACTATAGCAAATATATTTATCAGGTTCCAGAAAGATATTCGCTGCTTTACTTACACATTCATGACTTTTGCTGATTCGTATACCCCGACTGTCAAGCAATCTTGTTTCTTGGCCGAAACGAGTAGCTCTTCCAAAGCAGTACCGAAGGTGTGACGTGGATGAAAACTTTGCTTATGGAGAAGGGCGTGTCTGTCGGTCTCTTTAAAAAAGACCTTAGTGGCTATTGTTTTGGTGGAGGCACAGAGATCAGGGGCAGTGAAAAAGAGCTGTGTGTCCAGAAATTCTACACTATGTTGTTGCAGTTAGTGTTTAAGCTTGATCCTAGGATGATGACTATTGAGCACAGCCATGAACTCTAGAAACTCAGGCTCTGAGTAGGTCCAAAGACCAAAAAGGTCATCTAGAAACCTGAGATATTCTAGCAGCCTACGGTGACACTTGGCAAAAACCTCTTCCTCCCAGACGGCCAGATAAATGTTGGCGTAGGCCGGTGAGTATTTCCTACCCATGGCACAGCCACACGTCTGGAGGTAATAGTTGCCATTGAACTCAGTCATTACGAGTTAATGTGAGTTCAAGAAGCTGTAAGACCTGTCTGTCTGGCCTCTGAGGATCTGGATATTGAGCAAACATCTTTTTCACTGCTGCTAGCCCTCGATCTGTCTCCATGTTGGTATAGAGTGAGTCTACGTCGATAGAAAAGAGAAAGGTGTTCATTGGGACCTTACTATCTCTCACCTGTGCTACAAAGTCATATGCATCTTTGACATAGCTTGGATGTCTCTGGGACAACGGGTTGAGATAGAAGTCAACAAACTCTGCCAAGCAGTGTGACTCGGACTCACAATCACTGACAATGGGACGTCCCTTGGGCAAAACCCCGGGGATGGTCCACGTGTCTGGCGGCTTATGTATCAAACGGCATAACAAAGATGACTTAGTGATTTTTGTCTGAAAGTCCATCCAAGAAACAACTAGCTTCATTGCCAGGGGAAGCCAACACCATTGCTTTAATCTTATAAAATCCACGACCCGGTCAACTCCTCATCGACTTTCCTGTACCCATCCAGTCTATCTTCATCTTTCAGCGCCAGCACAGCATTCCAGAGAGAGTCCCCGAAATCTGGAGGTTCGCTTTACATCCTCCGCTATCAGAATGGGAACCTCACACTCTGTGATTCGAATAGGTTCCTTCTCCTTCTGTTGCAGAAGCGTGAGAAGTGGCCCAGTTCAGCCGGGGGGGGGGGTGATGGTCGGCACCCACTCATACATGCCGCAGCTCTCTTCGCAGAACAGCCGGAGTTTGTCTAAAGCAGGATCCTTCCACGAGTCCACATTTGGGCTCTGCAATAACAAGGCACACAAGAATTAGCATGACCTAAACACGAACTTAACCTACAAATAGCTGCAGCATAAATGGCATGGTAGGTTAAACAGGAACCGAAGTGATGCCAAAGCTTACCGTGACAAGAATACAGTGAGCGTCTTTAGGTGCCTCCGACTCGTCAGTGCCAACAATACCGACAAGGCACTCGATGTCATTCACCCTCACGATGTTGATGTCGTTGTCAAAGCAAAAAGCCTGGATGAGGGTGAAGTGAATCTGGAGGGCAATGTCGCATTCATACTCCTCGTCAGTCGCTAACACGCAGAATGCCACATTGTCTGGATCACTGTTGAATGACGATGACACTTGGTTAGAAACCGATTCAAATAACCATGTCATGTAACTATAGCAAATATATTTATCAGGTTCCAGAAAGATATTAAACTTTTTACTTACACATTCATGACTTTTGCTGATTCAGATATACCCGACTGTCAAGCAATCTTGTTTCTTGGCCGAAAACGAGTAGCTCTTCCAAAGCAGTACCGAAGGTGTGACGTGGATGAAAACTTTGCTTATGGAGAAGGGCGTGTCTGTCGGTCTCTTTAAAAAAGACCTTAGTGGCTATTGTTTTGGTGGAGGCACAGAGATCAGGGGCAGTGAAAAAGAGCTGTGTGTCCAGAAATTCTACACTATGTTGTTGCAGTGAGTGTTTAAGCTTGATCCTAGGATGATGACTATTGAGCACAGCCATGAACTCTAGAAACTCAGGCTCTGAGTAGGTCCAAAGACCAAAAAGGTCATCTAGAAACCTGAGATATTCTAGCAGCCTACGGTGACACTTGGCAAAAACCTCTTCCTCCCAGACGGCCAGATAAATGTTGGCGTAGGCCGGTGAGTATTTCCTACCCATGGCACAGCCACACGTCTGGAGGTAATAGTTGCCATTGAACTCAGTCATTACGAGTTAATGTGAGTTCAAGAAGCTGTAAGACCTGTCTGTCTGGCCTCTGAGGATCTGGATATTGAGCAAAAATCTTTTTCACTGCTGCTAGCCCTCGATCTGTCTCCATGTTGGTATAGAGTGAGTCTACGTCGATAGAAAAGAGAAAGGTGTTCATTGGGACCTTACTATCTCTCACCTGTGCTACAAAGTCATATGCATCTTTGACATAGCTTGGATGTCTCTGAGATAGCGGATTGAGATAAAAATCCACAAACTCTGCTAGACGGTGTGATTCAGATCCGCAATCGCTGACAATGGGACGTCCCTTGGGTAGAACCCCGGGGATGGTCCATGTGTCTGGCGGCTTGTGTATCTTAGGCAAGAGGTAGAACTGTCTAGGTCTTGGGTCATCTGGGCCGTACAGGTACATTTTCTGTTTCTTATTAATGTAACCCTCTCTTTCTAACTCATCTACCACACGTCTAACCAATCCCTGAGTCTCTGTCTGGATTAAGGAGGTCAAAGGTGAGTAGTAAGCTCTGTCATCCAGTTGTCTGAGTGCTTACCTGATGTAATGGGATCTGTCTTGTAACACTATTTGACTGCCCTTGTCTGCTGGTTTAATGACAATTGTTCTGTTAGAAGTCAGATTTTTAAGCGCTGATCTCTGTGCTGCCGTGAGATTTTGAGTGGTCTCCGTCACACGTTCCAGGCCCCTCAAAGCTCCAATGTCTCTCCCTATTAGATCCAAAAGAAACGCCGGCGTAGACTTTGAATCTGGTTCCCAATTAGAGGGTTCGAGAAAAGGTAAATGGGAATGTTCTGAATGTTGTTCTGAATGTGAATGTTCATTCAATATAGGGTCAACACTGGAGAACTCAAGAGTGCTCCCGAGGGAGGTGAGAGCTGTTATTCTCAACAAATGAGTCTGAAAAAACTGACTCAAGCCACTCTGGGTTTTCTGGTGGGATACTCTCAATGTCATGATTGAGTTTCTCTACTGTGCTAGGTCGAATGGATTCACACAGAAGGGCTGATGGTGCTGTTACTGCCAAGACTGGAGAAAGATCTGGAATTTCTCGGGTAAAGATGGTAAGGATGAAGGAGATTTAATTCCTTCCGGTAATACTATGTGTGTGCTAACAGGTGGCGTGATGTTACGGCGTCTCGCCCTGGATTTGAGTCGCGGTGAACGCGGACACACTGGCCAGTCCTGGGGATTGGGAACTTCAAGATGCCAAACAGTATCCTTATCTATAGTTGGGTGTGGTCTAGTTTCCAAAAGTTGAAGTGTTAGTAAATCTATTGAAGAAGATGTAAGTTTCTTTCTATAACGACTGCGGGCCCATCTTAATGCCTTGTCATATGCCTCTTGAGAATAGGGGGGGAGGTTCTGAAAAATGTGCTCTTTGATATCACTATAATGTTCTTTTAATGCTGTAATGTTACATCGCATCCATTCACTGGTGTTGGCTTGGACCTTCTCTAAAATGTTCTGATTAGGTGCTGCTGGTTTAATAAAAGAGGTTAAAGCATGCACCTTGCGTGTCATACCTATAGGAAAGGTGTGATTGGCTAAGCATGTAGATAGTATTTCCAAGTGGTGGGTAGCTTGGAACAGCTGAAAATATTGCTTAGTCAGATGGAAAAGATCTTCATCCTGCTTGGTACGAACAACTGACTTGGGTGTATCTATGTCCTATGCGGGGAGGTCTAAACCGTGACATAGTGTAGGTGGAAATAGGATACTACAGATAGAGTAATATAACAGAACATAAACAGAGAAGGGTTAAAGAGGAAATAAAGAACAGTGTCAAAGTGTTAATAATGAACAAATAAAAGAAAGAAAACAAAATAATACATTCCAGAGTGTGAACACTCTTAAAACTTTAAGCTTCAGTTGGCCAAGTGATGTTAAGTTTCAAAGCTTAAAAGTCACAAGATTAACAAAGGATTTCTAATAAAACAAGTTCTTAAGTGTGCAAACACTTATTTACTGGGTTTGGAGTTCTACTAGGTGTAAAGATAGTCCATAAGTCCAGTAACTAGATCTAAAATCAAAGTAACTAACCAAGAAAAAAGAGAGCACCCTGCACATGGTGTTTCTAAATGAGCACCTGTGATAGCTAGTAGCCTAGCTTCCAGCTGGAATACTCCGGAGCTCGTTAAGTTTTTACCAACATTCCCTTTGATTTAAATGAAATGTATGGAAAAGATCTATAATGTCTAAAAGCAAATTTGCTGTGAGTACCTTACTCCTCCTGGACAGGTTTTCTCAAAGGGTGGTAGAATGTAGAAATCCCTTTAATTCCACTTTGAAGTCCAAATGAAGGTTTGTTTCTCCAGCCATGTGCTTTAGAAAAGTTTGTAGTAGTCCAGAAGATGTTTTACAATTCCAGGATGTTCCTAGTCACAGGTAAACTCCAAGTAGAAAAGATATTTTCCTTAAGTGCAAGATAAAACTGAAACATAAAACTAAAATGTTACTCAAACAAAGAAAAAGGGTCCCCAAACGTTTTCGTTGCTTCTACCGCTAGACGGTTGGCTAGGGCCAGAATCATATACGAATCCGCAGTTAGCGTGCTTCCACATCGGGGGGGGGGGTCGGGATTCACATGTGAGCGCCTCCCTAGCGTGACTAGTGTCGCCCTCGTGTGGAAATCAGGCAGCTATGCCTCAGTGTTTTCACTCTCACTATCCCTGACTATGATAGGGGGTAATAGCCACAAGTGCACCGGGGTGCAGTTGGTTTTTTGGCCACAAGTCGTGCAGCGTTGGTGTTAGACTGGCGGCACCCCATGCGCCCCCATGTTTTCTGACGCTCCGGACGCAATGGCGCCACCCCCGTCTCGCTGTGACCTTGCGTGGGCGGAGCTAGGCGGTTGGCTAGGGCCAGAATCATATACGAATCCGCAGTTAGCGTGCTTCCACATGGGGGGGGTCGGGATTCACATGTGAGCGCCTCCCTAGCGTGACTAGTGTCGCCCTCGTGTGGAAATCAGGCAGCTATGCCTCAGTGTTTTCACTCTCACTATCCCTGACTATGATAGGGGTAATAGCCACAAGGTGCACCGGGGTGCAGTTGGTTTTAGCCACAAGTGGGTGCAGCGTTGGTGTTAGACTGGCGGCACCCCATGCGCCCCATGTTTTCTGGCTCCCGACGCAATGGCGCCACCCCGTCTGTGACCTTGCGTCCGCTGAGCTAGGCCGGTTGGCTAGGCCAGAATCATATCACGAATCCGCGGTTAGCGTGCTTCCACATCGCGGGGCTCGGGGATTCACATGTGGCGCCTCCCTAAGCGTGACTAGTGTAAGCCCTCGTGTGGAAATCAGGCAGCTATGCCTCAGTGTTTTCACTCTCACTATCCCTGACTATGATAGGGGTAATAGCCACAAGTGCACCCGGGGTGCAGTTGGTTTTGGCCACAAGTGGGTGCAGCGTTGGTGTTAGACTGGCGGCACCCCCATGGCCCCCCATGTTTTCTGACGCTCCGGACGCAATGGTGCCACCCCCGTCTCGCTGTGACCTTTGCGTGGAGCTAGGCGGTTGGCTAGGGCCAGAATCATATACGAATCCGCAGTTAGCGTGCTTCCACATGCGGGGGGTCGGGATTCACATGTGAGCGCCTCCCTAGCGTGACTAGTGTCGCCCTCGTGTGGAAATCAGGCAGCTATGCCTCAGTGTTTTCACTCTCACTATCCCTGACTATGATAGGGGGTAATAGCCACAAGTGCACCGGGGTGCAGTTGGTTTTTTGGCCACAAGTCGTGCAGCGTTGGTGTTAGACTGGCGGCACCCCCATCGCCCCCATGTTTCTGGCTCGGGGACGCCAATGGCGCCACCCCGTCTACAGCTGTGACCTTGCGTCGAGGAGCTAAGCGGTTGGCTAGGGCCAGAATCATATCACGAATCCGCGGTTAAGCGTGCTTCCACATGCGGGGGGGGGGGTCGGGATTCACATGTGGGCGCCTCCCTAGCGTGACTAGTGTCGCCCTCGTGTGGAAATCAGGCAGCTATGCCTCAGTGTTTTCACTCTCACTATCCCTGACTATGATAGGGGTAATAGCCACAAGTGCACCGGGGTGCAGTTGGTTTTGGCCACAAGTGGGTGCAGCGTTGGTGTTAGACTGGCGGCACCCCCATCGCCCCCATGTTTTCTGGCGCTCGGGCGCAATGGCGCCACCCCGTCTCGCTGTGACCTTGCGTCGCGAGCTAGGCGGTTGGCTAGGGCCAGAATCATATCACGAATCCGCCCAGTTAGCGTGCTTCCACATCGCGGGGGTCGGATTCACATGTGGCGCCTCCCTAAGCGTGACTAGTGTAAGCCCTCGTGTGGAAATCAGGCAGCTATGCCTCAGTGTTTTCACTCTCACTATCCCTGACTATGATAGGGGTAATAGCCACAAGTGCACCGGGGGTGCAGTTGGTTTTAGCCACAAGTCGTGCAGCGTTGGTGTTAGACTGGCGGCACCCCCATCGCCCCATGTTTTCTGACGCTCCGACGCAATGGCTTCACCCCGTCTCGCTGTGACCTTTGCGTCATGAGCTAGGCGGTTAGCTAGGGCCAGAATCATATCTGAATCCGCCGAGTTTAGCGTGCTTCCACATCTGCGAATTAGGGATTAGGGTTAGGTTAGGGGGAACATGATATTTGGTGGAGTGGGTGACTGTGAGTGCACTGGCGATTGGATCCAACCACACCAACAAGGAAGGGAATAGGGGTAGGAAAGGTCAACTGTCAAAAATAAAATAAAATAATAATATGTAAATAACCCTAGGTTAGGGATGGGGGTTAGGTTAAGGGTTAGGGTTAGGTTAAGGGGTGGAGGTTAGGTTTAGGGATGGAGGTTAGGTTAGGAAATTAGAATTAAAATTTGTTTTAGTGAGTGGTTGTTTGGACCATTATGCACTGGCCAGTTGTCCCCGCCCCACTAATCCCATCTAAAAGTCAAATAAATTAAATAAAATAGAATAAAATAAAAGTTAAAAGGAAATAAAAGAGAGGAGCTGTAAAAAGGACCCAGAGTGGTTTAAAACTTTAATTTAATTTTTCATTAAGACCTTGTGGGTGTAATGTTTTAAGTTTTAAAATCCACAATCTCTCTGCTCTTTTCCTCTGTAAAGTTGTCCAGCCTGGATTCCCTTCAAGGCCACAGACCCTCAAATGTGTGATGTTGTGTGTCTGGAAATGTGTGACGAAATAAGTGTTGAGTGTATTTTTATGTATGTTGTGCAGGTGTTGTTTGAGGCGTATGCGAAGTGTATGTCCAGTTTCCCCGATGTACAACATGTGACAGTGAGTGCAGGTGATTGCATATACTATGTTGGGAGTGTCTAAGTTTAGTGGATTAGTGGGTGCAGAACAGTGACTATGGATATTAGTGATGAATAGGTGAGGGGTGAAGTGTAAAGTTTTCTTTAGGGGTGGTGGTTGTAAGTGGCGGGTGAAGGTGGTGTGCGTATGAGGAGGTCTTTGAGGTTTTTATTGCGTCTATATGCGGAGATGAGTGTGTGGTGTTGGAAGGTGGGGTGTGTTGTTTGGAAATCAGTATAGTGTTGTTTCAGTGTGTGGTGAAGGTGTTGTATGCCGTGTGAGTAGGTGCCAATAAGGGGCAGGAGATGGGGTGGGTCAGGGTTGGGGTTAGGGTTGGGGTTAGGGTTAGGAAAAGGGTTGGGGTTAGGGTTAGGCAAGGGGTTGGGGTTAGGGTTAGGCAAAGGGTTGGGGTTGGGGTTAAGGTTAGGAAAAGGGTTGGGGTTAGGGTTAGGGTTAGGGTTAGGGTTAGGGTTAGGATAGGGGGTAATAGCCACAAGTGCACCGGGGTGCAGTTGGTTTTTTGGCCACAAGTCGTGCAGCGTTGGTGTTAGACTGGCGGCACCCCCAAGCCCATGTTTTCTGGCGCTCGGGCCTTAATGGCGCCACCCGTCTCGCTGTGACCTTGCGTCGCGGAGCTAGGCGGTTGGCTAGGGCCAGAATCATATACGAATCCGCAGTTAGCGTGCTTCCACATGCGGGGGGGGGTCGGGATTAGGGTTAGGTTAGGGGAACATGATATTTGGTGGAGTGGGTGACTGTGAGTGCACTGGCCGATTGGATCCAACCACACCAACAAGGAAGGGAATAGGGGTAGGAAAGGTCAACTGTCAAAAATAAAATAAAATAATAATATGTAAATAACCCTAGGTTAGGGATGGGGGTTAGGGTTAGGGTTAGGGTTAGGGTTAGGGTTAGGTTTGAAAAAAATGTTCTCCACGAACTCATGGGTCCCAGACCAGAAGTCCAGGACTCCATGTTGTGCACTGTCCATAAAGCCCCCTCTTCATGGGGTCCCCACACACACACACAATGCCAAAATAAGGCCTTAGATTTTTTTAAGCAGTTTTGCTATCGGTTAGGGTTAGGATTTAGTTTAGATGAGGGTATAGGCTAGTCAAAATAGACTTTAAGCGCCAATGTCATGCCATGAATATGGCTATGTGATAAAACATTCGATTAGGGTTAAGTTTAGGCAAAATAGCCTTAAGTTTAGGCAGAATAGCCTTAGTGTTTTTTCCATGCAGTAACTCTGGCTATGGGAGTTCAAAAAATTAGGGTTAGCAATTTCATCGCCCCTGGGTTACTAACGTTTGACAATTTTTTTGTCTTCATCAGGCACAGAGGGCATGTTGCTCCTTCAGTGGTCAGGGACAGAATGAGGGCTTAGTGAGAAGCTCCTCCTATTTATAGACTTAGGGATAGCATAGTTTAGCTTTATTTGCTGTGGTTAGCTTTTGTTTTTTCTGTCCAATTCGACTTTCCTGGATAAGGGGTAAATATCTGGTAGGATAGTTTTTATGTTTTAGCTTGTGTTAGCTTAAAACAAGGAAAAGTGCCTGTCCTTTAGATATGGCATCTAGCCTGATCTAGTTTCTAGACCTTAGTAAATATCCCAATGGTCGAATAGAAGCGAGGAGGTTTGTCCCATGTTTTATCGTCGCGACGACCTTTTCCTCTTTTCTAGAACTTGTGTTAGTTCTTAATTTAAGCTTTTTAGGTTCCACTACCAGATAGATGCTTTTTCCGTAGTTTAGTTTTAGGTGTCAGTTACCAGGTAAGTATATTTTTTGGTCTTTTATTATTTTTTTCTCTGTAGTCCCACTTTAACCATTTTCTTTTTCCTTTTTTGTCCTTTCTCCCTTAGGTGTAGGGAAGACACCCGAATCAGAGAGTGAGGCACTGGCTGATTAGGTTTGAAAAAATGTTCTCACGAACTCATGGGTCCCAGACCGAAGTCCAGGACTCCATGTTGTGCACTGTCCATCGCCCCTCTTCATGGGGTCCCCCACACACACACACACAATGCCAAAATAAGGCCTTAGATTTTTTAAGCAGGTTTACTGCTCGGTTAGGGTTAGGATTTAGTTTAGATGAGGGGTATAGGCTAGTCAAAATAGACTTTAAGCGTAATGTCATGCCATGAATATGGCTATGGCCAGTAAAAGCTTTATTCCCGATTAGGGTTAAGTTTAGGCAAAATAGCCTTAAGTTTAGGCAGAATAGC